>NW_014542858.1:565875-584158 GCF_000741045.1 Vigna radiata var. radiata
TGTCCGCGGTCTTTAGCATCTTTGTTCGTTAGACCTCTCCTGGACTGAAACAAAAATATTATCGGAAAAAATATGTTTACTTTCNCACTTGCAAATACTGAAGTTGAATTATTGTATGCATTTGAAGGAGTTGCCCTCAAATTTGCATTTACCCACCACTNTGTATCGTCTTTAATTTATACTCACTAAAGTGAGAAAAGTTACACCAGGTTTGGAAAAACTAAAGAATCTTAAAGTAAAGATGGATGTCTTTCATGTTGAACATGGAGTCGGGTATTCAACGGCTAGAAATGCTCAACAACCTTGATGACCTATCAATTGAGTGACTTTAGAACATTGAAAATCCTCATGATGGAATAGAAGCCAATTTGAATAATAAAACACACCTTGTGTGGCTGGCATTTGTATGAGAAAGGACTAGGAACTTTATTTATTCAAAAAAAAGAAAATGAGGTAATTGAGAATTTGCAACCTCCCAAAAACCTAAAGAGGTTGTCAATCTCTGACTATGTTGGGAATAAATTTTCAAAGTGGTTACTTGATGATTCGTGATCAAACATGATGTCCTTTGTGTTGCGCAATTTTTAATCTTGCCAACATTTACATGCGCTAGGTCTTTTGCCATTTCTGAAGAAGTTGTATATTTCAGGTGATCAAACAAATAAGATACAAAAAGTAACTCGGCATTTTTCAGTTACACTTAGATACAATGAATATTTTGATGGATTTGAAAGTTTATATAACATAAATATAATGTATTAATGAATAAAATATGTTGGTTACATACATGAATCTATTTTTGTTGAGTATTAATAATTTGCTAATCTATCATGGAGTAATAAAGAGAAAATTTGCTTGAAGAAGCAATACAATAGTTTTTTAGGGTACTAAAGAAAATCATCATTTAGCTTTTACGTTATTATCTGGGGACGATATAGTTTAAGTGTATAAACAATTTGAAGAGGTTAATATTATTATGTGTTGCTTAAAAGCATTGATTCAAAATATTGCTATTTTCTATTTTTTATTTAAATACTTTCTAAATGTAAATATTAAATTTTTCTCTTAATTAAAGATAGAATTAAAGTAAAATATATATTTTTGAAATATTTAAATTTAAGTTCCACAATTAAATAATATAATATGTTAAAATCGAATAGATTAGCAACAAACATGATGTGTGATGGTTGGTAACTAATTGTAAATATTTTTTATTTTATTTTTTAGGTGAATAAAGAAAAAAAAAATGCAATGCTTAAAGTACAGAAATAGGAGTTAAAATATATTTAAACACGTAGTATTAAGTATGAGTTATTTATTACCATTAGGAAAAAAGCTAAAATAAAGACGAAAAATAATCATTTTAAAATTAAATTTAAAATAATAATTTTATTTTAAGATTAAAGTTTTACCTATTTTTTGGACATTTTCTTATAAATATTTCGTGAAACTCTACGAATGTCCATAAGCTCATTTTTTTTTAAATTTTTTTTTAGAAAACATGAAGAAAAAGTATAACAATATGTACAAAAAGAAAATCTAGTAGTATTTCTTCTAAAAATGGATATTTAAGTTCGTTGGTCCTCCAGATATTTCAAAACTTTAGAGTATCTATAGAATTAAATTATCTATAACTTAATGCTGCAGAAATATGTTTAGAAATGCCAATAAAAAAAGTAGTGGGTTAAAAAATGAATTGAAAAATGTTTATAAGTGGGAATATAACATTTTTCTAAATGCCAATCGTACATAATTCCCTTTTGTAATTATTTTATTCAAAGTATATATGTATCCTGCATCAATTAGTTGAAATTATCAAATCAATTAAAGTTGAATTGAGAGAAAGTCTTCCTCTCTTATGTATGTTGTGGTCAGTGAAAGAAATTAATGAATACCAACTTCTATTTTTAATTTCTTCTTATGTCCAGACTTACCAACCCCACACACATATTTGACCTGTTACATAATTAGGGTTTGCCATCATAATATTATTTTGTTGAAAAAAAAAAGGTTGAATTGAATTTTTCTTCTTTCAATTATAAATTAAAAAAGAACCTTGTCAAAATAAAAGATGGATTTTTTCCAAAATGAGTTTGAACAAGTATTTAATTAAGAATAATGATACTTAGATAACATTTTTTTTACAACATTTTAACATTGATTACGTGTCAATCTGTGATTGGTCAAAAATTACTCCACAATAATGTTTATGATTATTATTATTGATTGTGGAGTAATTTTTGACCAATCACAGATTAACACATAATCAATATTCAAATGTTGTTAAAAAAATATTGTCTAAATATCATTATCCTCTAATTAATGCAAATGATATCAATCCATTCCTAAAATTAATGTTTAAGGATTAAACTGCATTTTAGCTTTCTAATGACTTACTAAGTGGGACTAATTCTTTATCCTTTGAGGGAATTTACTACACAAACAGTTTCTTTTTCTTTTTGTCAAGATTAAATAATTTTGATATATATTTTTGAGAGTTGAAACATATAAAAATTTGGATAATGATATTTAGACAACATTTTTTACTAATCACAGATTGACATGTAATCAATGTTTAAATGTTGTCAAAAAAATGTTGTCTAAATATCATTATCCTAAAAATTTTACTTACAAAAACATTTTCTAATATTTAAATCAATAAAAAAGTTTAAATCTTTTTTAGTAAAAAAATAAATATAAAAGAATATGTATTTTTTAATAAAATACTATGTATATTTGTGTTAGATTTTAGATACTCTGACTTATGTAATAATACTGACAATATAAAAAAAAAAATCAAGTATTTTTGTCAGCCTATTCACCGCTGGAGTCTTCTGAAACCTCTTGCAAGCCGGCAAGCAGGACGTTATGAATCACTTTTTAAAAGTTGATAGATTTTCAAACTATAGTAAAGAACTCATCATTTAGTGTACTAAGTTAATGATGTGAAACATTGTATATCAAACATCCAAAGAGAAAATGTTTATTTGGAAGTGTCTTCATGGACAGTTAACAAATTAAAATGTTTCCTAAGACTTTTTTAGTTGTTACTTATAAAATTAATTTCATAGAAGAGTGAGAATTTTTTTTTTCGAGTTCAAAAGTTTCACTGTGATAAATATTTAACGTGTCAAATAATTAATAAAAATATTTAACGTGTTAAATAATGAATAAAAAATATTTATGATCACTCAAATATATTTTAGTCATTTTAAACAATATGATTATTAAAGTTGATGATTTTTATGAATCATAATTTTTTGAATTGATAAAATTTTCTTTGTATAAAATGTTCCCTTATGTATATATATACACTAGAAAACCTCCAACTTTTATTATTAATATTAACTTTTAAAAAAGTGTTGAACACACCAAATCTCGAAATATCACAAAACTCTTTTTTTTTTTCAATATTTTTCTCTCGCTTTAAACCATCTAATTTTCTCTTTATACATTCACTCTTCTCCATGGTGAATTTGTTAAAAAATAATTAATATAACCCATCTCAAATTAAAACAAAAAACTTATTTCATAAAAAATCTTAATTTTGTATGAGATGATTTTGAGATTTTAGTCTTTCATGTTTCAATTATACCAATTAAGTAAATATCTCGTGAAATATGAATGTTAATAACTAGACTTCAAGTTTAATTTAATTTTATAAAATTGATTTGGGAGGTGAGGTTGCTCTCATTTAGATATTCTAAAATTATCTTATTTTTAATCGATGTGAGATTTGTAGAGAGGGTTAACACACACATAGGTCTCCACAATGGTAAGATATTGTCCGTTCTAGATCAAACCCTCACAGATTTATTTTTGGTACCACTCAAAAAGGCCTCTCACGAGGAACGTACTCGTTTGAGCCTAGTCACTAGACCTGAATCATCGACTCTGATACTAGTTGTTAAAAACAAGACAATAAAAGAGGAAAGAGAGAAATAAATGACACAAGAATTTAATGTAGTTTAGCGTACAAATGTCCACGTCTAGAACTACACTAGGAAGTATATTTATGTTTTGGTGTATCTTTCAAGCTTTATAGAGGATTGCTTATATGGCTAAATAATAACAACATCTCATAGTATTAAGCAATGTGGAACTAAATTAAGTTTCACAATACTAACAATTCTCCTACTTAGAGCTTGATTTACATTATCACCTAGTGTAGTTTCTTTCATCATTAATTACTCTTGAAGGCTAGTTGAGGCAATACAAAGCATCAACTTATTAGTTGTGACAGTCTTGGTCAACACATCAGTTGAATTCTCTACACCTGAAATCCTCGACAAAGACATGTCTTCATCATTTATCAAGTTTATGATAAAATGATACTTCAATTCAATGTGCTTGCATCTAGAGTGAAGAATTAGATTTTTAGCAAGATATATAGCACTTTGAATATCACTGAATAATGAAGGGTCATCTTGCTCTTTCCCTTATTCTTTTAGAAGGTTTTTCAATATATCATCTCCTTCGTTGCTTCTGAGGTAGCTACATACTCAACTTCAGTGGTTGAGAGAGACTCTTCCTTAAAGTTTAGACTTCTAATTGATAAATGTACCACTCAACGTAAAAATGTAACCTGTTGTGCTCTTTCTACCATCCAGATTTTCTCCCAAGTTTGCATTAGAGAACCCTTGTAATGTGAGATTGCTTCTTCTAAAAGATAAATGCATCTTTGAACTGCCCTTAAGATATCCCAATATCCACTTCACACCTTCCCAAGGCTCCTTTCTAGGATTTGATAGAAACCTACTCACAACTCCCATGTGCTATGTCAAGTCTGGTGTAAATCATATCATACATTAAGCTCCCTACTGCAAATGCATATGGCACTTTAGACATGTAAGATTCTTCTTCCCCTGTATAATTAGAAGAATTCCCTTTTGAAAACTTTAACTGAGTTCCTAAAGGTGTATTGTTGGTTTTAGCATTTCCAACATTGAATATACTAATCAATTTTTCTGTATATTTCTCCTAAGATAAGTTCAAAATACCTTTAGATCTATCCCTAGAAATTCTCATACCAAGAATTTGTTTGGTTGGGCCAAGATCCTTCATTTAATTTTTTTTTGACAATTGTTTCTTCAACTTGCTAATTTCTGTCATATTATCTCTTGCAATTAACATGTCATCAACATATAAAACAAGGATGATATAAATGTCAACATATTTTTCCATATAACAACAGTTATCTTCTTCACATCTGTGAAAACCTGAGTTTCTCATAAACTCATTAAACTTCTTGTATCATTGTCTCGATGCTTGTTTCAATCTATACAAGCTTTTATGAAGCTTGCACACAAAATTCTCTTTGCCTTCTACTTCAAAACCTTTTCGTTGTGCCATAAAGATTTCCTCCTCAATATCCATATGTAGGAATGCAATTTTGACATATAACTGCTCTAGATGAAGATTTTCTAGAACTACTATACTTAAGATAACTCTGATGGTAGTAATCTTGACAATAGGAGAGAAAATTTATATGTAGTCAATTCCTTGTTTCTTTTGGAACCCTTTTATTACGAGTCTAGCCTTATATCTTTTATTACTGTCTGGTTCTCCTTTTAACCTATAGACCCACCTGAATAGCAAAACCTTCTTTCCTTCTGGAAGCTTAGTTAAAGACCATGTTTTTTTCTATTGAAGACAATTTATCTCATTTTTCATTGCTAGCTCCCACTTAACATATTCATCTCCCTACATAGCCTCAACAAAATGCTCTGATTCACCAGCATTAGTCAACAACAAGTAATGTAATG
Organism: Vigna radiata var. radiata; assembly: GCF_000741045.1. Lineage (NCBI taxonomy): Eukaryota > Viridiplantae > Streptophyta > Magnoliopsida > Fabales > Fabaceae > Vigna > Vigna radiata. The sequence continues at coordinate 571,641 of NW_014542858.1, forward strand.
AAGAAAAATACCTTTGTGGTGCTACAATTGTTCTTCTAGATCTTCTAATCATGACTTCCAGAGTTTTTAACTCTATTATGTGTTCTAGTTTTGACTCAGGCTCTACCTCTACATTCTGCCTTTAGTTAACTACACTATCTGAAATTTCTTCTAATGATATTTGCTCTAGCTGTGCATTTACCAATTATGCAGTCTTGTCTTTATAGAACATGTTTTCATCGAAAGTAACATTTCTACTTATGATAATTTCCTTATCTTGGTCATACCAAAATTTGTAGCTATACATGTCAGACCCACAGCCAATGAAATAACATTTTTTTTACCTTAGGGTCTAGTTTATCTCTGCTATTAGAGTCCAATAAAATATATGAAGCACAACCAAAGACTTTCAAGTGTGAAAGACTTACCTCATTCAACGTTATGTTTATTCTTTCTACCGCACTGTTTTATTCTGGTGTTCTTGGAACTGTCTTGATCATTCTGATCCCTGATAATGACATATTTTACCATGATTTCAGTGATGAATCAAGAGAAAATGTCAACTCTTTCTTAACTTTTTTTACCTTGTAAATCCTAGTTTTCTTTTAGTTTGTTAAGTGGTTGCACCCCAAGCTTTAATGAGATATTTTGTTCACTAATCCTTATTTGTATTTGCTGTGTAGGCAAGGTTCTTAGTGTGAGTGTGTATAGCCTCACCTTTAGAAGTTAATTCTTGTTTGGTTAAAGATTTAGATTACATAGGGGAATCTTGTAAGTATATAATCTTAACAATTTCTTATAATGAATTTCCTTCCAACTCGGGTTGTTGGAAGAAGACTGAATGTAAACTCTTGAAGAGTTGAACCAATATAAACTTTTATGTGGTTTCTTTCATTCTCTTTGCTTGATAATCAGTTAATTCTTTAAAAGGTTGAAAAGTTCACCTAAAACAGTTTAATACACCAGAAAATTTTCAAGAAGGGTAAAACCAGTTTTAAACCAATTCACTCCCCTCCTTATCCCCCTCTTGGTTAAGATATATTGATCCTACAATTATAACAAGTTGACTCTATGCAATTTAAGATATGAAGGTTTAAAGTTATCCTTTCCAACCATTCTTGAAGACCTAGATTATGACGAGTAGACAACTTTAAATTTCATTGTCAGACATAGGAATGCAAGAAGTATGAATATCAATTACATATTGTTGCATTATGTCCTTATTCATATCTTGTCTTCTCAGGTACAAACTTTGCGAAACTAACTCAAGAAGACATTTTTTTTTCTATGGTGTTTGAAAAATAATATACCCATCAATTGGCTACATCACATTATCCAAAAACATGGATAAATGCAAGAACAACATATCTTTTCCTTGTGCCATGCTCATTACAATGATACTTGCTGAGACCCTTTATTCCACTCAAATGGAATCACTACTTTTGTCCTAAAACATTGTTCAAATTTAGTATTGTAATATGGATGACATTTGAAAACATTGAAAGATAAAAAACCAAGATGAGAATGATGATAATAAAGACCCTCCAAATGTTGCAGAACATATTCAACACATTGGACCAAAACACCATTTTCAACAACAATTGGTACAACCTAATCAATTCCCGAATTATGATGACAAGTTGGATAAAATTTTGAGAGGAATTGAAAACATCCAAAATGGAATGCAAAGGATAAGAGATGGCATGTCCAATTTAACAATAATTGTGAATCGGGGATTCCACAATTCAAACACGAGAATACAACATTTGAAAGATCAAATTAAAAAACTATATTAAATAATTTATCGAAATTTTTTGTTTAGTAGATTTATATCATTAGTAACGAAGTGTGTAAAATGTAACTTATTTCCATTGTCAGTTTTTTTTGTAACATATGCATAACATCTAAATAATTTACAATTACTTTCAGTTTCTTTTATAGGGTACAGAAATATTTTAGTATAATCCATACTTAGAAGTTGCATTTAATTAGATATAATTGAGATGGATTGGGACAGCTTAGACGTGTCATCATCAACACCATCATCACCAACTACAATAACCCAACTGGATGTTCTTATCAATAAATTGAATTTCATTAACACCAACTACATCATACAGAAAGAAGAAATGAAATCTATCACAAAAATCAAAATGGCCTCGAAATGTAACTCATCACTTCATTACTGAAGATAACAAAATAATGATATGATTTAAGATGCTTGCCTATATCACTCAAAGTGGTTAAATAATTAGAATCTTTGTTAAATATAATTATGTTTATGGTTCTCTTTATGTTTTACTTATATGTTAAAGGTTAATTATATATGTGTGTCACTGAATGAATTTAATTTCCTATTATACTATTATGCTTGGGTGCATTAGATTTATTGTCAAATTTATTATAATCCATGCATTTGAATTTTAATTTAATATACCCAAACATTATTTTATTTCAATAAAATTATATACAACGTTGATTTTCAGTTTTATATTATCTGAACTTAATTTTATAATAACACAACAAATAAACCTTAATAATAGTTGTAATTATAAAATTAATAACAATAATAATAAAACGAATAGTCTATACTTATATATAAATATACTTATATATAATTGAGATTCAGTTTTTTTTCACATTTGTTTTCTAATTTCATCCTTTAATAAAAAAAATAAAATTAAAATAATTATTATATTAATTTTACTCTTTAAGTAACTTTTTTTTAATTTAACAGTTTTCCTCGATTTAATCTTTTTTCTTTTAAATTTAACCATTTTTTCATTATAAAACTACTTTAAAAAAATAAATAATAACTATTTATAATAAAATTATAATAATTTTTAATTCTAATAATAATATTATTTTTTTATTATTATCATACAAAAATAAACACACATGCAAACAGCTTATGTATTTTCAGTAATAATAATGTTATTAATGATAAAAAAATAAAAATGATAATAATCATTATGATAATAATAAAAAAAAATATTTTTGTAATATTAAATAACAACCTTCTTTAAATTTATATTCCACTTATTATTAGTGATAGGATGATAATCATATAATTTTATAACATATTATCATATATAAACTTTTCATCTTTAAATCCACTAAAATCAAATTATTTTTTCCTTAATTCAAATAACCTTAACTTCACTTCTAAATTCACTTAAATCTACTCTCCCAAATCCATCTCCATCTATAAACAAAAATATGTGAATACAAGCTATACATCGTATATACGTATCAAGTGTCATTTTTTCATTGTCAAGTTTTCTTCATTGCCAAGTTTTCTGCTGTGTGTCCTTGACTTAACCATCTAAATGGAAAACTAATGTAACATTGATGTACGTTCTCTGCACGCAAACCCTATTAATAGGTTCATAAATCCACACTTTCTAACCCTTCATTATTTGATGCTCACAAATGAAGCTTCTTCTCATCTTCATCATCAAACACAACAAAACCCTATCTATTCATCATAGGCTTTAATGCATGGGATTAACCTACTTCATACTATCATTTTATGTTTTAAGCTTCTTAAATATATTCCTTTTTTTTTTAATTTTAATTCTTATTATTTTGTTTAAATCATCTTCATATATATATAATTTGTACCTTCAATTAGTTCTTATAATACTTTTTATTTATTTATTTTGAATTAATCCCTTTAAAATACATTTGATAAAAGCTAAAAGACAATAATCAACATAATATAAAGACAAAAAAAAATGCATATTTAGAGAAACAAATATAAAAATAAAAAAAGACTAAAATAAACAACAAAATATAGTGACTCATACAAAATTTGTCCATATTTTTGAAGAAAAACATAAATAATCATGTAAATACTTTGATAATTTGACTTTTACTTACTCTATTTATAAAATTACTTTTTAATTATTATTATTATTATTAATCCTTAGTGAAATAAATAAATATTATAGTTATTCATGTTTAGTGAGTCAATAATTTTTATTGTACTATAACCTATATATAAAATAAGTTAAGAGAACAAAATATATTTAAATGGAACAATTCATTCAACTCAATAATTTTTTTTCTCAAAAAATAAATTACATTAAATTGTTTGATTTTAAAATTAACTTAGGCTAACTCACTCCATAGCCATCAGTGAGTGAGTAGAAATACATGCTTATTTGACAATCACTCACATATATTTAAGTACCTTATGTAAACAAAAAAAAAAAAACAGAGAGATAAGATTAAAATTGCTACAAATAGTTTTATGATGATATTGGATTGATATACTAACATTCATTTTAATAATTTTTGTATCTACTTCCATCATATATTTTATTAAAATAATGTTACAAAATCTTTAAACCGATTTTGGTGAGAAAAACGTCCTTGTCAATGTTTAATAACATAAAAATAAAAAAAATACCTATGAACGGAAATCAGTCACATCTCGTTGTACATAACTATCCTATTTCTACATCAAACAAGTGTCGGCATTCAATTATGAATTCGTAACAATTATTATTTTTTTGTACTTAAAAAAATCAATAATTTCATAAAATATATTATTGAGATATGTCTTCTTTATATTTTTCCCTTCTATAACACTCGTGTAATTGTTTAATTGTTCCTTTATTTCCATATTTGCGCGTATACTAAATTTACACACCACGTAGCTGATGATAAATTGGGAAAGCAGCATTCTGAATAGACACGTCGTCCTTTTTCCTTTTTTTAAAAAATAAAAAATATTATTTGGATATTCAGATTTCCTCTTCCACAAGGAAACATAGGAACTTGGTTATGTTATTTAAGTACGTCAATTTCGAATTGCGTAAACATAATTTCCAATAGAGTTTTGTAGGTAAAAATATATAATTAAGAACATAAGTCATTAAATTTATTATTATTTACCTATAAACATAGTCAAATTATATTCTGATGAAGTTTTGAAACACTTAAAAAAATCTTACAAACAATCTAAGTTTTGAAATACGTCCATGAAAAAATAATCGTAACATGTCGCACTAATATCATTGCAAGAAATAAACAATTTTAAAAAAATAACATATTTTCAAAAATTAGTGTATTTATTTATTCATTCATCGTTCTCCATCCCACGATCTAAATAACTACAACTAAGAATCCGTATACATACACGAACCCCTTTTAATTTCTATTCACATCATCACTAATTCAACAATAGATCGATAAACCAAGATCAAAATCAAACATAGAGGTTCATATTATATATATAGTGATGCATATGGTACAACAACCAAAACCTAGGACATGTCAAAAGTCATCAAATCGTATTGAAGTTGTTGTTGTTGATTGAATGGCTCCATGAAGGATCTTGAGAGAAGTTCATTATACTCAGGTCTCATGATGAAGTTGGTGCCCTCATCCACCCTCCATTGTTGAGGCTCACTTTGACGAGTTTTAACCAAGTGTTCATTTTCTTCTTCCATGGGCATGGAGGTTTCAGCAAGATTGGAGTATTGGCCAGTGAGTTCTTGCACGAGTGCCCTAAAATTTGAGGCACTGGTCTTCACCTTCACGGGGCTCGAAATATAAGTCACTTTGATCTCCTTTTTGTCCCTTCTACTTGCCCTTTTGTTCTTCATGGTCCAACACAAACAAGAACAAAACCAAAAAGTGGAGATGTCTGTTTATAATGTCTCTATGGTTCACAACACACAGCATTCGTTGAATATAAAAAATGCACAAGTTGATGAAGCTTTTTATAGAGGTGGGTCATGGAAGGTGTTGGTCAAGGAGGGAGCTTCCAGGAAAGAGGCTATGGTTAGAAAAAGTTGGATGATGATTTTGACTATTGAAATCATGAAAGAAATAGTTTGACATCAATTTTTATTATTAGTTTTTCTTTTAAATGCATAGATATTTCATCCTTTCTTTTGTCTCCATCCGTACTCTAAAGAGAGATATTTTTATATTTTTATTTTATAATTTTACTTTTTCTTTTATCTAACCATGAATATTTCCATCATTATGAACGAAGTTAAATTAAAATATAAAATTGAACGTAAATATCATCTTATATATTAATTTTTTAAGATTAAATTTGATTTAAATTACATTAAGATTAAGATTGTAATTATATTTTTGTAAGATATGATTAAGATTTTTTATGGGACATTGATTGATCTAGAGGATGAGATCTTGGGATGCTTACGTGACCCGCAAGTGCTGTGTGTATGTCGAGACTTGTGACACCACTTTCTTAATGTTTGTTTAATGATTATTGTTCTTGTTCAATGAATGATTCTCGCACGTGCGCAGCCTTGTACGACTGGGATTCAGATAAACTCCATGGAAACCCTAGAAACTAAGTGACGTTTGTTTTGTTTTATTTTTCTTTTTGCTGAGATAAGATTTTAAGAAAGGAAACTCTGTTTTTAAATTTCTATGGAATTTACTAATCACAGAAAACAAAACATCAAATATCATCAACCTCGTCAATTTGTGGGCTCCTTGAAAGAGTTTAATTTTAGATACCCATTTATAGATTATTCCATATTATTTAATTTCTCTCTGTTTATAAATATGATAAGGATTAGTAACATCATTTTTAATCTTTTTCTGTAACACACTTTGTAGTGTGAACTTCAATTTATTAAAATTATTACACTTTTTAGTTTCATTTTTGATTTGAGGAACATTATATTTGTATAGTTTTTAATAAATGTTAACACAAACTATGTATGAAAAGTAGAATAATTATTTTTGGGGGTTATTTTTAGCCAAGTTTAGAAAATTTTCTTGATCTCGTGTGTTATAATATTCTATCCCTTTTTATATTTATTTTCAAATTATTATTTTTTTAAATCTGAAATGTTTTAGTACCTATAATACGTTATTGAGCTTTGTTTTAGAATATAATTTTTCAACAAAATATCACTTTGTTTTAATCCAACGATTTTATTTAGTAACACACTTTTTATAGTTAAATTAAGTGTTTTATTTTAATGTTCAAAAGATAGGACTTTTAAAGTTTTTTTATACAGTTGTCGAGTTCATTCTTAAACTAAATTAGGAATGATTCTTTTTTTCATTCTAGAAACATGTTCGGGATAAAGAGAGACTTTGGAAGTATGCATAAATATTAGGGTTAATACCTATTTTGGTCCCTCGAAAGAGGGGTTGTGTTCAAAATCATCCTACCTTTTTTAAAAAGTAACAATTGGTTCCATTTTTTGAAAAAACTGTTCAAGTTAATCCTCTTCACTAACGGCGTCAAAAATTTAACGTTTCAGCTGCTTCCCTGGACTAAACTTAATGAGGTGTGTGATTACGTGGCAATGAGGTTAAAATTGTAACAAAAAAATATATTAGTTTTTTTTTTTTACAAAAGTTAAAAAAGAGGGATTAGGGTTTGTGAGGAGATAGGAATGACTTCTTCCCCGTTGCTTTCGAAATCACGACCAGCCACCATGAACTCCATCAGCAACCGCGATCAATCACAACCAACTACCATGGCCAATGTTAATCTCCTTCCTTGCGATTCAACCACACTGAAAGTTGTAATCCCATATCTACGACCAAATTGCACATCTCCTTCACCATAAACCCAATCGCAATATTCTCCATGGTAACAAAAGAGCGAGCTTCCCCACCAATCTCCTTCTTCGAAATACGCAATGCCATCACATTGAGAAACGTTAATAAGCAACAAAGATTGCACACACAATTGAACTTCCCCAAAAGAAAAAGCCAGTTCCTTTGATAATAAATTGCAGTTATCAGACAGATTGCACACAATACTACCACTGGGCACAAAGGTTTTAAATTGCAGCTACAAAAGGAACAAAAGTAGTCAAAGTGGAACGAAGCATTAAAGTTTTCTTCTTTTTCTTCTTTACAACTAGTCTTCCCAGGAAATATCAGTTGCTTCTGTTTATGCATTATGTCCTTAGCGTCATATTGATGGTTTCTATGCCCACCATCGGCGCCTGATTTCTCCATGTCCACCACCACCAAGAATTTCAGCCACAGTAAATATTGGGTTTCTATTTTTGTTTTTTTTATCTAGGTAGTCAAAGTGGAGCGAATACACTGTTTTATGATCAGAAGAATTGGTAAGATGCATAAGATTGAAAGAGAAGAAAGAAAAGTATGAACATGAGAAAGGAGTGGAAAAAAGACGAAAACTAAGAGCAAGATGACTGTAAAGCGGAGGGTTAAAAAAACATGGGTTTTGTAATAAGCGAAGCGGTGACGGAGGTTTTTGACTTCGTGGGTTCGGTGTTCGATCAAAGCGACCAATGTATCTTCTTGTTCCTCTCTACTGGTGCGGCCTCCGTTCTCGTCGTTAAGAATCAGAGAAAACTACCACCAATTTGTTGTGGCTCTAACGTTTCTGGGAAAGGAAGAAGATGAAGCCGATGCAACTTTTTTTTAAAATTCAAAATTTACACGTAATATTACTTTAATGTGTCAAGTATGAAAAAAATGACAACTCATCAAGTTTTTGCCACAGGAGCAGCTGAAACGTTAAATTTTTAACGTCGTTAGTGAAAAGGATTAATTTGAACAGTTTTTTCAAAAAATGGGACCAATTGTTACTTTTTAAAAAAGGTAGGATGATTTTGAACACAACCCCTCTTTCGAGGGATCAAAATAGGTATTAAGCCTAAATATTAGTATACTTGGAGAAGAAGGACAAGAAAACTCTGGTAAATTAATTTTGCTAGATGGAGCAAGTTTTATAATTTTTATTTTCTCAAGACATGCATATCATAAAAAAGTATAGTAAGTTATTTTCATTAGACAGAGAAAAAAGAACATCACATATTTTATACGCACATACACAGTCTCCATATTGTCGATAAATTTCAAAGATTGGTTCATTAAAGATAGAAAAAGGATGTTTGAATTCAATTTTTATAAACTAATAATATCAAATTTTTTTGTTTCTATCAAAAGTTACGCTTTTTTTTCGAATATGAATGATATATTTTTCTTTATTTCTTTGAGGGTAAGTTAGAGTGTTAAAAAAGGTGATAATTACCGATAGATATTTACCGACGAAATCATTATCGAATGAAAAAATTCCTAGTTTAATCCGTCGATAATGCACCGTGCATTTATCGAAAGAAAAATCATAAATTCGTCAGTAATGCAGTTTGCATTTACCGAAGGAAAGATTTGTCGGTAAATCCGTCGATAATACAGTTTGCATTTACCAAAGGAAAACATCTGTTGGTAACGCACCTTGCCTTTACCGAAGAAAAAATCCATCGATAATGCATTTTGCATTTATCGAAGGAAAAATCTGTTGGTAAATCCATCAGTAAACTCGCCTATATTTTAATTACCTACGAAAAATCCGTTGTCAAATCTGTCGGTAAAATGAGCGGTAATTTTCCTGCTCATTTTTTTCTCTCTGTCCGTGAGCAAGGTGCGTTATATCTTCCTTTTATCTCATTTCTTCCTCATTTGCGTGAGGAAGTTGCTTTTTTTCCTATTCTCCATCTTTCACTCCATCTTTTTTTTCTCTTCCACTCTGTTACAACTACAAATCAAGACTGCCTCCATCCTTCTTCTTTGTAACCACTGCCAGCACCGTCCAATATCTCTTTTCTTCTTCCCCTTTCATGCTTCAGTTGTTGCCATGACTGTGCAACTCACTTTTGTTCTTTTGTTTTCACGCTCAGACACTTCCACGACTATGCGACACCAATTTTTTCCGTTGTAACGATTTTGAAGAAGAACGATTAGTAAAAATGATTTTGGCCACTGTAATGGCCAAAGCCAACGTTTTCCTTCACCATACAAATCTTCTGGATCGGTAAAAATGAAATAAAGAAAGACAGGAAGAAGGAGAACGGGGGAGAAAATGATCCAGATCGGGATTTTTACCAACGGATTTATCGAGGGATTTTTCCTTCGATAATTATCAACAGATTTTTCTTTCGATAATTACCGAAAGAAAAAAATGTCTGTCGATAAAATTTAACGACAACACTTTTACCGACGAATGTTTGGTCGTTGGTAATTTTAGTGTATCAACGGATTTTGCATATTATCAACGGATTTTGGTCGTCAATAATATCAGTGTTTATTGTAATACTTTAAAAAGAATGAATTTGTTGAAAATTATAAAAATTCCATTAATAAATCAACATTTTTAAAAGTGAAAAATCTTGTTGATAAATTTTATTTTGAATAGAAAAATTGATGGATAATTATCGTTGATATTTCTTAATAATTATTCATTTTAGTAATTATTAGTTAATAAATAATTGTCAATAATTATTATTAGTATATATTTGTAAAAAGTTATCGACATATTTTGATTTTTGGTAATTACTTTTAGTAAATAAATGATATTGTATTTTTCTTATCTTCATTATGTTCTTCTTATTCCTTTTCTTATTATTTTTCATCTTTTTTTCTTTTCTTATTTTTCCTTTCCTTCTCCTTGGTCGTCATTGTTGCGTACATCGCTTAGGTTGTTAGGAAAAACTTTCAGCAATGAAGAATTATTGTATTTATTCCTAAGAATCACTCTTTTAACAAATAAATAAATTAACACAAGGATACACAAGAGTATAACGTGAAAACCCCAAAATCGGAGAAAAAATCACAATCATTGTCTAAAGAGAACCAAAGAATAAGACTATGAGATAATTTGTGTAACACATATACCACTCTTCCATGCCCTTTGATTCCAAGTACATTCATACTCTCTAAAGCGAGAATTTAACCAAAACCTCACAACACTCTATTACAACATTATAAGAAAAGTCAAATACAAGCTTAAAGTGTCTTTGACTTGGGACAAGAGACACCATAAACTTAGAGTCCATTATATAGCTACTATCACTCATTCCCTTGATTATATTAAGACATTATTTTCACAGCCCAAAAAATTTCTCCTCCTCCTCCATCGTTGTTGTCGTCTTTTATGTCAATATAACAGTTGCCTCCCCAACTGTTATCATTTTCTCCTCCTTCCCTTCCTTCTCTACCTCCTTCTTTTTCTTTCTTTTTCTTCTTATCCATCTCAAATAAATTTATAACATATTTTGTTGGATTTGGCAAGAAAGTTCATGTTTATTTTTTCAATGGAATCATTCACGAATTTAAAGAAAAAAAACACAATAACTAATAGGTTTACTGATTTACTAACAAATTTTACCACAATATGATCAAAGTCCAAACAAAAACTATGGCACATATTTTACTAACATAGTTTATCGAAAAAATATTTGTGTCGATAGTAAAAATTATAAATTATCAATAAATCCGTTATTGGTGGATATTTTCATTAGTAATAAAAATTTTAAATTACTACGAATTTTAATGGATAAATTTTATCAACAAATCCATTATTCACATATATTTTAGTTTGTAATAAAAATTATAAATTATCAACAAATTTTAGAAAAAAATCAATTAGTGAAAGATATTTTCTTTGACAATAAAGAATATAACATTTATTGATAAAATTTGCGATAAATTTTATTTTACCAACAAATATTTTTGCTAAAATTTTATCGATAATACGACAATTTTTTGTAGTGTTGTAGAAAGAATTATGAACAAATATTTGTTTGCAAATGATATATTTTCTTTATTTATCAATCAATAAATAAATATTTAAATACTAATTTGGATTTTATTTTTATTGAGTTTATTTAATTTAGTTGTTCTTTTTTTCATTTGATCTAATTTTTGTCAATTTTTTTATTTGGTCTTTTACGCTAATGCTATTTAAATAATTAATGGATAGTGAATAATGTCGGTTAAGTGTCAATTTGTGATTTTTTTTAATTTATTTAATTTTTTTAATTTAAAGAAAATGACCACATGTCAAGCTACCATCATGCCACATGTTAGGACCAATGACACCTATGAGGATCAATGTTTTATATTAATTTAGTTTTTATATTTATTATTTTATTCAATTTAGTTCTAATTTTGTTAAAGTAGAATAATTTTGTCTCTTTTCAAATGTAAACGTAATTTAATTTTTATATAAATGTTATATTGATATTTTTGTTAAAATTAATATTTTTATTAAATATTTTTGGTTTAGGGTTATAATTGGTTTAAAATTAAAACGAAAATTGTGACATCCCAATAATATACGTCATGCATATAAATTAAAGACGTCATCATCTATGATAAAGAAAGCAGTTAGAGAGTATTTAGAGTACTAAAGTTAGGATTACAGTAATCCAGGAAATTTAGAGGAAATTAAAAAAACTTGGAAATAAAAGTGTCTCAAAATACAGGACATAAAAAAAATAGCATAAGAAAGTCCTAAAAGCTAAACAGCAGCAACGTCCTCGTTCTCCTCCAGGACGTCCTCCACAGATACCTCATTCTCCTCTGCTCACATCCATAAATGGATGATCATCGCAACAGGAAAAACACACACATACAAATCAACCAACAAACAAACAAGGGTGAGCTAATTATATAAAATCATACAACTGAGATTAAGCATGTATCATACAATAATAATTCTTAACAAACAGTTTAATAATACAACCTAAGCATGTGAATTTCTAGACTTGACT
>NW_014542858.1:585538-613845 GCF_000741045.1 Vigna radiata var. radiata
CCCTTCCCTTAAACCAGTGCCTCACTTCCACTCACAGACCTAGTTCTACACAGCCCAAGTCCCTCATCAAAATAATAGAGCAACAGGATTTCCAAAAACCCAAGGCAACTTCAATATATCAAAATTTCACTGCCCATTTAATCAAACCGAGCCAGTTCAGTCCCATACTCATTTAAATCAACCAATCAGCATGACAATGACAAGAAACAGATTAAGCTCATCAAAACCAATTACAGAGCCTCAAACGAAAGCAGTATAGGACATAACAATTCCAACAGGCACCCCTTTTTCATAGCACTTCACAGTCACATAAAACAATCAAATAATCAATAAAACAGATTCACAGTCACATACACTTGTATCAGTTCAAGAATAAATACAAAGAGAATTACATATTTTATATAATAGCTCCCCTTACCTGGAAAAGAAGAAAGTAGCTCACTTCTAGAGTGCTCTTAGAAATTAGAACACAGAGGGAGAAACCTACAAATCACCAAAAATGGTGATAGAAAAGAGCTCTTAGAGCTAGAATGCAGAGAGATTGAAAAGGAATTTTCGTAATGTACTTAAAATCAGAAATCTTATAAACCCTAAATCAAGAACAGTGGAAACAGGGGAAAATTTTGCTCACCCAGTGAAATTGAGAAACGTTTGGTTCAGTTGGAAGCCCTTCCTTTCAGGAGCAGTTTGGTGGCCTCAAATCAAGTTTTAAACGGTGGAATCTACTGGAATTTTAGAGAGAAGTGAGTGCTTGAGTTAGAGCAAGGTTTATGTTCTTGAGAGAGAAGAGAAAATGGAGAAATGAATTTCTGAAGCTAAGGGAAGGGACCCCTCTCTTGGCCATGTGCCCAATACGAATGGGCCTGGGATCTTTTCAGAGGCCCAATAGCCTTAAATATTTTAAGGGCCTTGCAAAAATTTAAAAAATAGACTAACACTATTAATTTAAAATTTTAAGAGGTTAAAAATCACATAAAGTAATAATGTTACTTCTTACTTTTTAACCTCTTACAAATTTGAAAATTGCATGTGATTTTTAACCTCTCAAAATTTTAAACCAATGATATTACTCCTTACTTTTAAAATTTTTATTCTAATTTTAAACCAACTATAATTCTAAATTAAAAATATTTGATTAAAATGTGAATTTTAATAAAAATATTAGTATATTAAAAATTAAATTTGATCTCAATTTAATAAAGGATAAAATTATTCAATTTTTAAAAAGTTTAAAACTAAGTTAAATAAAAACAATAAATATAAAAACCAAATTAAATATTAAACATTAATCCTGACGTTATAGTTTGATACATGGACATTTTTTTAAATTAGAAAAAATTAAAAATTAAAAAGAAACCAAAAAAATTATGAACTAACACATGATAAACCCAATCTATTATTTGTAAATTATTTAAATGATATTAGAAAAAAAAAACTCTAAATTAGTATTTAATTCATAAATAAATAAATAGCTAAGAGATGTAATAAATAAGTAAAGGTAAATGTTGAGAATGAGATGAATTTAAGTGTTGTTTTTTTATGAATATGTATGAAGTTTTTAAAATTATCTTTAACTAATGATATAACTATATTAGGTTACGAAATAATATATTGAAGATAATAAGTTATGCATTCAATTTTATCTCTTGAGAATTATATAAATAAAAGATAAATTATATTGTTGAATTTTATCTCTTAAACTGAATCAATAAAATTATTAAGCAAGTATATTATTTGTGAGAAGATCAGCAGTCACCAGCGAACAGTGAGGAAGCTTGGAAAGATTACATCAAAGGTGGAAATATTGGGCAATGAGCAGAAGTATCTAGAATCATCTAGAAGCTGAATTGTTGGAGAATCCTATGCACTTGGGATAAATCAGGGATAGGCATTGCTTTGGTATTACATTGAAGATATGTACATTTATTGGTTATGAAATATTTAAGAGAATTAGTTAACCTTCTGTTGTACCAGTGTTTATCATTTTTTGTTTTATATTATACTTTCTTTGCTAAAAAAAATATATTACTCATAAGTTAATTTAAGTTTGAAATCTAGGTAAAATATGAATTAAATAAGTGATGCTTTGTTTAAATTTACATTTTATAATAAAGATGACAAATTTTTGAATGGTTTTAATAATCTTTTATGTAGATGTAATGTTTCAGCTCAATAAAAATTAGTACATGGCAAGTTTTTATTTTTCTTTATTAACATCATGAATGACTTTAAAAATATTTATGATTAGTGATAAACTTTGGATTGAGTTATTGTTATTGATATTATTAGTTATAATCATTTTTTAAACTAATATATTAACATTTCTTAATAAATTTATGAATCCTAAAATGATAAGAATTTTTAAATGATTATATTTGATCTTTAATTTTTCAAAGAGCCGTTTTAAAACATTGTGTTTTTGAATAAATCTAATTAACAGAAAGTAATCTATCAATAATATAAGGGTATCCGCATGGGTGTGAGAGACATTTTACCATATAAAT
This sequence comes from Vigna radiata var. radiata, assembly GCF_000741045.1. Lineage (NCBI taxonomy): Eukaryota > Viridiplantae > Streptophyta > Magnoliopsida > Fabales > Fabaceae > Vigna > Vigna radiata. The sequence continues at coordinate 588,043 of NW_014542858.1, forward strand.
TGTTTCAGAAATTCAACCACATGCATGTGAGATGTGCCCTAAAAGAGAAAAAATGTAGAAAAGATTCACTCATGCAAATGTGACTAGAATTACATGAGTGTGAGTATATAAATTATATTACAAATATATCCAAAGGGTGTGAGAGGCAAACTTTAAGAGAAAATTACATCAAAATCTTTTTACATTAATGTGGTTTTGATGATATGAAAGGTAGGGTAATATAAATTGTGTAAGAAGTTTATTTAGGTGAGTGTAGTTTCTTTTACATGTATTAAAAAATTGTATATTATTAATGATCATTATTCATAGGTAATATCATATTTATTGATGGAGTATCAATAAACAAAAATTCATTTAAAAAGAGATTGTTAGTAAAGTTTATTGACAAATACAGATATTTATCAATAATTACCGATGATCCTAAATAACCGTCAATAATATTCGTCTGTAAAATAGTGATATCATTTTTTTCTTCCTCTTCCTTTTTTGTTTCGTTTATTTTTCTCGATAAATACCGTTAACTGTATCACTACCGCTAGTTAATGTCATTTTCATTATTTGGATTTCTTCATCTTTTATTTGTCTTCAGTGTGAGTCACCGACAAGCCTACATGTCAGCTATCACTTTTCGTGTCACCCACCAACTTGTCCAACCATATCTTCATTCTCCTTCTCATCCTCCTCTTCCTTTTCTTCTCTTCTTCTTTTCCTTTTTCCCACCTATCTCTCCTTAATATAATAGAAAATTTTATAAATTGGGTGAAAAATTTGTTATCCAAAATGCTGATGAATTAGCAACTATGAAGATTAGTTATCGTATGAGTAAAATTATTAGTAATTGTAATGATAATTTACATAATCATTCTTTTTTTTAAAAATCTATTAATAAATTTAAATATAAAATTTGTCTATAATATTCATTAATAAATTAGAATTTTTCAACAAAATATAGGCTGTCAATAATTTTTCATCGAAAATAATTAAATTTTTTGTTATAATGAGTTTGAAGTTGAATTATACTATTATATTATAATTTTAATATTATTTAAGTATTTATATTGATTATAACAATAATGTTATTCGAGTTTCCTTTCATATTTAGCAGAAATTGTTCACATACCCAATTTTATGAAATTTCCTAGGTGACAAATTAGATTTGATCTTTGTGTGCTCCCGTCATTATAGTATTTGTCAAATGCACATTATAAGAAAAAGGTAGTATCTTCATAATTAATTTAAAAGAACACAAATGTTTTTCTTTATTTTTATGGTCAAGAAAACTTTTATCTCACGATCCACAATAAATATCAAATGGTCTTTTTGAAATTAAACACTCTTGGGTCAAATACGAGAGATGAGAAATTTTCTTTGTATCAGAGTTGAAATTTTAATAAATATAATACTCAAGTCCATTAGTTAATAAAAATAAATTAAATAAAATTATACATATAAATATTGAAATTAAAATCTTTCGTTTTTTCCCTTTATATAAACTTATAACCTTAATTCATAATTAAAAATATGATTATCATATATATATATAAAATAAATTATAGTATTGAATTTTATCTTTTATAAAAATAATAGATTATTTAAATGTATAAGCTAATTATTTAAATTATTTATTTATTATTTGTTGAAACCGTGAGCATCTCAACGATGATATGATTGATGATGTATCTGGTCTTGAATTTTGAGAAGAACAAAGTTGACTGAAAAGCCGTTCTAGATCGATTAATAGCCTCAAAGTTTGTTTGAATTCATTATTTCTAGCGTTTCTTCTATGTTGTTTACTCACATGTGAACACCAAAATATACTTGTTAGTACTGTAAACTGCATACTATTTGATTTGATAAAGTATCATTATTGCGATACCTTTATTTTATTTAGTCTTTCGTTTCTTGCGTACCAAATGAATTACTCTATTATTAACTCCATCCTGACAAATAAAATTGTTCGTATATAAATGAAGAGAAGTGATAGTAATTGCTAGAAAAATAATGAAAAATTAGTGTTATTGATAGTAAAAAATTCCATTATTCTTTCAATTTATTTTTATGAATGATATATATTCATCATTATTGAAAAATCATCTATAATTTAAAAGAAAAAGTATTGAAACTCATCAAGCTAGCAACTCCATAACTTTTCCATCAACTACTTAAATAGTATACACTGAACAACCTCAATCTATAGTTCTTAGAGTAGAAGAAAATGAAATCGATATCTCTTTACTAGAGCAAGATTGAAAAAAATGTATTTTTATTTGGCAATTGGTATCTCTTTACTAGAGAAAGATCTAGAAAAATGTATTTTTATTTGGCAATATTATGCTGACCAACTTGACAAGATTCGTAGAACTTATATAAAAGGTAGACTATATCAACCTATCGATATAATGTTTCTACCTTCAAATATTGGAAATTACCGTCAACACTTTCAATTTTCTTAGTTTAAAAAGTTTTATGATTAGTTAGAATATTCACACCCACAAGGATGTTGCATTTTGTATACCTTGTTACTTGTTCGATATGTTGAGACAAGATCGTTTAGAGAAGAGACTGGGTCATTTAAAAGTACCTCATGTTTGGAAGTTTGACAAACAACATTAAACGAAATAATGATAGGTAATCATATGTTTAAGAAAATGGAAAGAATGTAGATATATCTCGCAAAGAACAAAATTTCATTCTTAAGTAGTCATAAGGAAATAAAATCATCTAAGAGCAAAGCCAAATCAGAGTGAGAATCAAAGGATTTATCCTAGGCCACACAAAGGGCATAAATATTAAAAAATAAAAGAGAAAAGGTAAAAAGACTCAACATACCCCCGAGCAAAAAATGTTTAATCAATAAGAAAAAAGTACATAGGCTTGTCAAGACATTGTGCTTAAAAGATGCATACACACTTAGAAAGTGATACGTATAAAAGTGTCTAAGTGAATCTCATTACGCAAGAGGCGCAAAAATCTGTCAAATAAAACAAGTGTTACAACATCATCTAAAGAACATATGCACAAAATGAAATAATATACCTTTAAATCTAAAGGAAAACACTTCACTACTGAGAGGAGATATAATATAAAACGTTGTTATCACATAATTAATCAGTGTTATAAGAAGAGAGGAAGACTAGCATCCTCATATGTTTTGAGGTTTAACGAACAACAATAAGTAAAATAAGTATTTGACAAAGTATTATCTTTGTTAAAAATAGTATCGTTGAAAGATAAGTGTCTTTGAAAAAACATTATGATATGTGAATGCTTAAAGAAAAGTCTTAGTAAATGTGTTGTTATCTTAACAAACACACTGATCAAATGATATTTCAATAAACGTGTCAATATGTCATATGATAGTTTTGATAAACACACTAGTGTTGTATCTTGCTAAACAATGCTAAAACATGCTCTCATTATATCTTGCAAAGTGATGTTTTTGGTAAACACACTAAAAGTTATAAACAATGCTTTCAAAATAAATGTGTTAAGAAACATTGTTCTAAACACACTTTTGAATTAAACAGAAATCACTAAATAAAGTGTTGATTAGTAAATGCCTTGTATAAGTTAAACAATACCTTATTACAAAATGATATTTTCATCCATAATGAAACTTTTATGAATTGCTTGGTATCCTTTCATAAATGCTTAAACCGTCAAATCTTGTTTGAACAATACAAAAATTTGAAAGACACTTAGTTGTTCTGAACACGCATTGAATAACATTAAATGCACAACATCTCAGAACAACAAAATTAGTAAAAGAAAATGAAATACCTGTCTGCATGCATATATACTCTATTCTTTGAAGTTTTCCATGTCAAGTATCCACCTGCTCTATAATATACAAGTTAGAAGTGGACGTTAGAGACAAAGAAGATATTCACGCTGAAAAGTTCATACAACCTACTTTTTATAAAGTATTGAAAAAACATGTATGCTTTGACAAATAGACTTCAACCTATGGCTACCACCTATGAAAAAGACTACAAAATTTTGAAGATCAAGACAAGCATCGTCTAATGGATAAATTTTCATGAAGCATATAAGTAGAAGATCTCTTAATCATAAGATTAAGAGGATAGGCACACATGGAACATAAAGTAAAAATCATCCTCATGTAAGAACAAAAATTATTCATAATACACTTCGAGCTATATAGAGTCATAAGCTTACATTTGTAAGAAGAGTGAAAAACCTACAAGTTTACTAGATTGAGTTGTATTGTAAACACATCCTCTCTATGAGTGTTATCATCTAAAACTTGTAAGCAATCTGATTGATTACACATTCTGAAGAGAATTTAAACACTTATTGTTTAACTTGATGAAGTTAAACGATAGTTAGGAAGTGTATCAAATTGATACAAGAATTATCTATTGGAAACCAAAAGTGGATGCAACTCAACTAGACAACATATCAGGAAGGTATCGAGATTGTCTAAGGATACCATAAGTGGTGAAGAATACTGCACAACCAGGAGAGAGTGATACTCAATTCTAGTAAGTGTAACAAGTGTTACCAATATTGATTAGGGAAACCATAAGTGGTATTAATACTCAACTAGTCAACGTGATAGGTGTTACTAGGATTAACTAGGGATACTAGGAGTGGTGAAGAATACTGCATAACCAAGAGTGAGTGATACTCAATTCTAGTTAGTGCAACAAATGTTACCAGGATTAACTAAGGAAATCAGAAGTGGTGCTAATACTCAACTAGTCAGTAGTATGTGTTACTAGGATCGACAAAAGATACTAGGAGTGGTGAAGAATACTACACAACAAGGAGTGAGTGAATCTCATTTCTAGGCAGTGTATTAGGTTGATACCAGGATCGTCTAGTGAAAACCATGAGTGATGCCCATACTCAAGTGTAACCTTATTGGAAAATATAGTGAAACCCTTTAAAATGTTTTTAGAGGAGAACTGTACGTAGCTCAAGTGAATGAACCAGTATAAAACAAATGTGTGGATATTGCCTTAGCTTTACAAACATCTTACTTATAAATGCTATAGTTGCTCAAACGAGTCAACCATTATCAAATGCTCATGATGTCAAACACCATTGTCTTCAAGAGCTATTTGTCTTGAACACTAGAGTAGATTTGCTAAGTGCTAAGAAAGACTTGACCTCTAAATGCTTTTATTTAAACATTCAGTAGTAAAAAAAGTACTTTTTAATGCACCTATTACTCTTCGATTCTCATGAAACCGAAGCATAAAAAGGCGCAATGACATTTTTGCAATTTTCGCAAACATATGGACCTCAGTTCTAAAGAACCCGAAGCCATAGCGTAGTTTTTGCACCGGTTCTCTACAAAACCGTTGTCATAGGATTATGCAAAATTGTCAATTTAAGACTTTTCAACTGAAAATTTTTTTGTACAAGACTTTTGGCATCGATTCTTTATAGAATTGCTGCCATAGGATCCTGCGAAACTAATAATTTAAGACTTTTCAATTGAGAAGTTTTTTGTACAAGACTTTTGATCTTAGTTCTCTGCACAATTGCTGCCTAGGATTCTGCGAAACTGAAAATTTAAGACTTTTCATTTGACAAGACTTTTGGTCTCGATTTTCTGTAGAATTACTGTCATATAGTCCTGTTCTGGACAAGAATTTTAGCCTCAATTTTTTGCAAACCATTGTCTTAAGATCTTTCAAAACTGACAAACTTAATATACAATACTTTTCACCTCAATTCTTTCCAGAACCGCTTTCGTATAGTTTTTTTTTTTTAAAAAAAAAAATGGGAGCGAGAGACTTAAATCAATATAAACATACCAAAAGATAACAAACTCACGTGTAGTGAATAAGATTGACAAAGGAATATTTTAATTTGAATAAATGTTTCATTTTATATATATATATATATATATATATATATATATATATATATATATATATATATATATATTACATTCCGAACATAATGGCTAATATCACATTTAAATTCTATATTAAAAAAGTTAAAAATATATAAAAAAAATTGATAAAATATCAATCATAAAAAATTAAAATTTTATATAATCTCGAAACTCAAAAACTTGAAACCGAAAATTACAAATCAAAATATTATAGAATTGTATAATTACGTATCATGACATATATAGCAAATAAAAAAATTAAAAATCATAATAGTAATGATGTAGGTTATGGCTATTTATATTTTGTGTTAACATTTAATATTCAAAATGATGTCGTCTGTTTTTGTAATTTAAAAAAAAAATCAAATATTTATGTGCTAAACTATAAGCTTGATAACGAATTTAATATCATAAAAAATGTGAGATTATACATTATGACGTTAAAAGTATTACTAGTTTCTAGAATTTTCTATAATCATATCTCCAATAAAAATTGCTTAATAAAATTTTATTAATATTTATAATTTTTTTTTCAATAACAAATAACTGAAATTTATAAAGTTTTATTAGAAAGTTAGATAAAGAACTAACATTAAAGATGTTTGAACACTTATATATATATATATATATATATATATATATATATATATATATATATATATATTAACTTTGTGAAATAAGAAGTATAAAAATTTACATGTTTGTAATTTTTATACATGAAATTGAATTTCTATTTTTATTTGAAATTTTGATATATTTTGATATTTAAATTTTAAATAAATAAATGTAATTTTTTTAATTAATTTATATATTTTTTTGTTAAATAACATTTTAAACTAACATTTATATTAAAACATTGTAAATAATTCAATCGTCAGTTTAAAATAATGTCCGAAAAATTTAACTAAATTTGATTGGAAAGATTATATTTGTTTATTTTTAAAATCAGGAGACAAATCTATATAAGATTTCAATTTCACGTTAAAGATTAAAATAATTTTTTATATTTTCAATGATAAAAATGTTTATTTACTATCTAATTTTGACAAATAGTAATATATTTTGTAAAAGAAAAATACGACATATAACTTTTTTGCTTACAACCGTTTTTGGTCCCTAGATTGGGAGGTTTTGTTCAATATGGTCCTACTTTTTTTTTTAACAACAATTGATCTCACTTTTTGAAAAAATTGTTCAATTGACTCCTTTTTGGTTACGACGTCAATTTTCTAATGGTGTTGGTTACGACGTCAATAAGTTCTTTCATGCATTCACCTATCCAAATGTTATTTTAATAGTCTTGAGATAATGTTATGTTGAAAATCATGTCATCATCGTATACAATAAGGACTATAATAAACAATTTAAACTTGAATATGGGACCACTATGAACAAAAAGGACTCAATTGAACAATTTTTTCAAAAGGTGAAATCAATTGTTATGAAAAAATAAAGGTAAGACCATATTAAATAAACTCTCCCAAATTAGGAATCAAAAGGAATATTAAGCCTAACTTTTTCTTTGTCTGGAAGAGGGTGGTGTTAGTCAAAGGCATGACTTGGAAAGTCATCGGATTTGAAAACATAAAGGTAATAAAAAAAAACACACATTAAAATAACAACAATAGGTTTAGGTGAAGACTCACGTTAAATTGTTGAGCCACATATGTATCCTGTGACCCCACAAGACAAGTGCAACCTTTAATTGGCTTTTGGATTTTGAGGTTTCCATTCAATGTAACAAACAACTTGGCGGCCACGACTAAAACTGACTTTTTAAAGCACGGTCGAAACTAAACACAAACAAATTTAATTTTCTTTTATTTTTGGTTGGTGAATTTTTTAAATAGATTTTTTGTTTTTTTTAATTAAGTTTTTATTTTTGAAAAATTGAAGTAATTAAATCTATTGTCATAAGTTTTGTATCGATTCATTATATTTTTTTGAATTTTTTAATATATTTTTTAATTATTTCTTTTAAATTTTTTTATGAAAAATAAATAAAAAATGTTGCGTGTCAAAGTGATAGTCATCCCACATGACAATGTGACATAATACGTGGTAATGATAGAGATTAAGATATCGTATTAGTCTCAATTTGATTTTTTAGTTTTATTTTACCTTGATTTGGTTTTGTATTTTTATTTTGTTTTAATTTAATCATAATTTTGTGTTTTATCCCTTTTCAAATTCAAACAAAATTTAATTTAATATAAATATTTACACATATTTTTATTAAAATTGATATTTTTATTACGTATTTTTAACTAGATTAAGTTGATTTATATTTCTATTAAGTTAATTATATAAATATTAATTATGTTCTTATAGGTATATTAAAAAAATATAATTTGCATTTATATAACTAACTAAATATAAATATAAATAAATATTAATCTTTGTTAAAAAGATTTAATAAAAATATTAATTTTAATAAAAAAATATTTATATATAAATTAAATTTTGTTTGAATTTGGAAAAAGACAAAATTGTTTAATTTTTAAAAGAATTAGACTAAATTGAGACAAAATAAAAATACAGGGACAAAATTGGGATACAATAAAAATACATGACCAACATGACATTGTCAATATCACAACACACTGTCATTACCACATGGCACAATGTCAATTTGACATGTGACAATTTATTTTAAATATTTAAAAAATAAAAAAAAAAACTACGAACTGACACGTGACACTCTCTTTAGTGGTATTAGTATGAAACTAATGACAAAAATCTAATTGGTTCAATTTTTAAAAAATAGAGAGCCACCTAAGATAAAAAAAAATAAAAGACTATTTAAAAATAAGTCATCAGAAATAAAGACCATGTGATTAAACCTAAAATTTAAGGTAAAAGTTTTCATATAAGTAAGACGTTTTTTAACAACCATTATTGTTATTAATTATATTTCAAATTAATCACCTTAGAGATTTCATCTTATTTAACATTTTTTTTATGTTTAATACACAAACATACAATGACTTAATAACAATAACAATTTTATTATATTATATCAAAATTAAAAAATTCTTAAAAGTGTAATTCTAATAAGATTAATATATTGACAAAATTCTTAAAGAAAACATTCTATTTTAATTTTGTTGACTGAAAATAATTTTTTTGATGATAACCATGCATTCTATGATACATTCTATTTTACTAGTATAAAACTACTAAAATCAATGCTACAATTATGATAATTGATGAGAATTTTGAGATTTCTAAAGTTGAAGACTTACACCTAGAGAATTAAAACCTAATTATTTTACTGTTTCGCTCACACCCGCATTGGATCAACTGGTAAGACTTCCTCCTGACACCATATAGGTAATCAAAGAGAAAACAAACACAAAAACAAACAGAAAACAAGGGTAAACTAATATTGTAAACGAATCAAATCAAATAATTATAATCCAAAATACAACATATTTCACTTTAAAATCAAATAGGAACCCGAGCTTATATACATATTCTAGACTTGACATATTTGGATATAGATATTGATGTCGAGCTATGGCGAGTCATACACTTATGGTGATGGAACAATTGCCCCCCCCTACCATCGAGGAAAAATTCATGCAAAGATGACCTTCAAACTGAAATAATCGATTAAAACAACATTATAACTAAGATAATCGATTATCAAGTAAGATAATCGATTATCCCTGTTAGTTTTGACATTTAAGATGATTTTTCTGGTTTGGTTGCACTTAAGACTTGTCCAAATGATCAAAATTAGTATCCTTGATCCTAGAATTGATTCTAGAACATGTTTATACTAAAAAAGAATGTACCATTTTGATCTTTTGGCCATAACTTAGTTGCACAAACCCATACCAACATACCGAAAGCTAAGATATTAGATTTTTACACATTACCAAACTTATTTATGTGAATTAAGAGTCCAAACAAGTTTTAAATAGCCTAGAAATAGACCTTAAGCTTCAGGTTTTCCCATTCAACCCCTATCTCAAAATATCACCTATCAAAACTCCCTTTTTACATAAAAACTAACCTATAACTCTACCTATTTGCTACTTCCCAATTTAACTTTATATTTTTGGTTATTTGAAGTTCTAAACAAGTTTAAAATGATCTAAAGACAACTTACTAACCTCAATTTTCGTTTCAAAATCACTCTTATAAAAATTCACCTACTAAAACCCCAATTTAGACCAAAACCAACCCAACGACACTCCCTTTATTACTTTCAACTCCATAACAAATTTATACTTCATAGAACTCCAAAAAGCAGCATCACATGTCCAAGCAAGCTTCATTTCACAAGCATACACCATAATATTCATCAATAGGCAAACATTCACTCATCAAGATACAAACTTCATACAAATTAACAGATTCCACCAAGTATACATATTACACTTTATCAAACATGATTACATACTTCTTAAAATGAAATTAAAGCAAATATTAGCTTATCTTACCTGTTTGAAGATCAAACTCTAATGAACCCCAAACAACTCTCATAGATCAAAGAACACAAACCGTGTCTATAAACAATGGAATGATGATCTGGGTATGTTGTTAGGACCATTAATTGACAAAGAACTAATAGGAGAGGTTGAATGACATGCGAGAAATCCTCTTTTGTATGTGTCTTAAATTGAAAACTAAAGAAAAGGAACATAAATTGACTTACTTTATGTGGAAGACTGACCGATAGAGAATGAAGAACTTATTGTTGTGATCTTCTATGCACCTCCTGATCGTCGAAAAATGTTTTAGGAGTTAAAAATCTTAGAGAGAACAGAAAGAGAACTTAAATAATGAGTTTTAGAGAGATAATGAGTGTTTTAGATAATGAGACACTTTTATGAATTTCTATTTATATTATTTAATTATTTTAACATTAAAATACTCGATCTCATTAATTTAAAACACTTATGAACTCTAATATTTTCTAAATTCTTATACATTCCATCATTCATTACTTTGGATTTTTTGAAGTTTGTAATTTTTGTCATGTATTGAATTAATATTATACACAATATTGAAGTCGATTTTTAAGGATGAGAGGGGAATTTTAATATTTATGAGGGTGCATTAGAAAAATAAGGGGTTACAGAAAGAAATCCTTATAGATTTTGGGCCAAGGCAGTGGCCGGCCGGCCGGCCAGCCCATTTCAACAGCTCTCTCCAAAACCCCATAATCCCTAAAATCCCATAAACCCTAAAACCAATCCCGAAACGCAGAAGCTACAGAGACAAGTCATCGTTTCGATCATCAGAATCAGATCATCAACGTTAGCGATTTTTTCTCTTTCTTCACACAGATATCAACTTTCCATAATTTAATTTGACGATATTTGTAAGAAATTGATTCCTGTGTAGCGTTACCTTCGTTATCAATTATTGGCAGACACTGAATTTAACAAGAATCAAAGAAGCGTTCGTGAACACGGCGATGTCTGGTTACCTTAGACGTGCATTCTCGTACCGAAACATGTTGTGGGTCCGAGCCTCCCGTGTTGTTTGTGCTCGTGACGTGTCTAGCGTTCAAATGTGTGATAGCAGCAGAGTGTTTACCATTCCGGCCGAGCGTAATTTTTTTGCGGAAAGTCGCAGAGCCTACGCCAAAGGGCGAAAGTCAAGTACGTCTTTGCTTCTCTAAGGAAAAGTAATGTTTTTTCTTATACCCTTTTGTTTTTAGTTGAGTTTGATGATTTAGTGGAAGGAGGGGAGTGGAATTTGGACTTGTAGAGGCAGTTTGGTAGGTGATTTTAGTGTTGTTTTTCATCTAAAATTTGAGTTTTAGCTAGGTCTTATAATGATGATTTACTTTAAAAAGTCTTATAATAATGATTAAATTATATTTTTGGTTATTTATCTTATTTTTAAGATTTATCGTGGTCCTTTATATTTTAATTTAGGAATAATTTGAACCTTCCGAAATAGTAATTGACTTCAATTGTTAACCAATTTTTTTACTACTCTAACTTATAAACTTGTCTTATTAAAAATCACTTATATGAAAACTATGAAATTCAATTGATGTTTGAACCAGAAAGGATAATAAACAATGTAAAGTTTGTGTGAAAATTGAGATTTACAAATAATCAGAAAATGATCTGATTCTTTTAATTTTCCGGTTGCTTGTTAGACTCAATTTTTCACCTTGTTATAGCTATTATTTGGTTTACCAGTTGTGTTTTATGGTTTTCATGTGTGGGAATCTAGTGATTTTTGTATATCGAATCAATAAAAGAAGGGTTCAAAATCATATGCAAAAATCGAAAAGGACTACCATTTCAGAAGGTCCAAAGTCATCCAAATTTTAAAGATAAATGAGCGAAATAAGTTTTTTTTAGAGATAAATGGACAAAATGAACCTTAAAAGTAAGATAAAAGACTAAAAGTTTATTTGCCTATGATTATCTATTAATATCAACAGTTATTGGATATCTCACATTGACTAATGATATGTAATGGCAAGTTCACCTTTGGTGCGGAAGTAGACCTAAATTCAAATCCTAATGTTATATCAAAGTCTATCCTACTTGTTGTTAGGTTTGTTGGACCATCCATTGCCAGACCACACACGTTTGTCCCACAAACTTCATGTTTGAAATTATTAGTTACCAACATGGAGAGTGTGTTAGAGATCTTAGTGATATGTCTAAATTGGGGTATATAAGTGGGGTTTATTCTCACCTCATGAGCTAGTTTTGAGGTTGAATTAAGCTCGTATCTAAATTCTAGGAACTTCTAATGTCAATGATGAATAACGAGTTGTTTTAATTTTGACTGGAGAATAGCACCAAAGGTGCTTAAATTAAAGAATTGCATCTACATTTTCTCCATTGAGTGATAAACACACTCTATTCCTTGGATTTTGATTTTCTGTTCTTAGTGAATTTTATAGGTGCTGATTCGTGTTTTTCATGGGAATTTAGTTTAAATTTCAAGCATGACGCATAAATTATAGGTTGCTTGTAGATGAGAAATATTTTTGAAAACTGAATGAAACTATGAAAGTTCTTGAAAATGAAAAATAAGAGAAATTTGGGACAGTTTCTTAAATTTCCCAGATTCGTTTTATGAATTGGATGCACGAATCAGGAGTTTGTTAGTAGAATATTTAGTTTGTTGCTTATATAAAGGTTCTTTGTAATCACCTTTTATTAATGAATACACATCTTAATCTCAGTCTATCATTTTTCACTTCTCAACATTGAGCCATGAATTCTAATGATATAAGAGTGATGCCACATGCCTTGAAGATGTTTTTTTTCACTGCAGTGAATACCTTTTGCTCATTTTCAATCATTTTCTTCTCTAAATGTTTGATCTTAATTTTTGCCTCACATTAAAAACACAAGAATCATCGAGCGTTGCAATCTCTCCCTCTCTCTCAACCTCAATATATTGTCAAAAGAAATTATGTGTTTTGTTACCAAGGTGTTGGTGTTGGGTTTAGCTTGCTAGAAGATTTACAGAAAAGTTTTTCTGCATCTGCTGCTTTATTGATTTGAAGTTTGAAAAAAATGGAGTTGTGAAAACTCTTCATCTTTGCTCTAGTCAATGGTTTTTATCTCCCTGGAAGCTATACTCATGCACACTCTGATGAAGATCTAATACTAAGATCACATCAAACATGTTTATTTTACATTATGTTGCGCTGTAGTGGCTGTTACTCTTGGATAATTTCTTCATACATTGGGGTTTTCTCACTATTGTGGGGTCTATTGGAAGAATGGTTTGGTTGCTATTGACAGTGACACCCCTTTTGAAGAGTGAAAGAGGTTGTCTCCATTAATGGTTCAGCTCTATTTCAGAGTGCTTTTATTGGACCTTTAATTGATTTTGGTGATTGCCATTGATCCAAACTAATCTTTAGCGTGTTCGTGACTACTTCCCCTTGGTTTTTGGTTGTCTGTGGCAATTTTAGTTGCTAGGTGTAGGGAGTACCTCTGCCTCGGTAGTTTCCTTCTTCCGGGTTGTCCATTCTGTTGTGGTTGCACTTCGTTTCATTGGTGGCCATGCCAATAGGTGCTGATGGAGAGATGTTGCAATTGTTTCCATTTCTTTTGACCAGCTGATGTGGGTATGACGTTTGTTGAATTTTTTTCTCTTCAGAATTTGGTTGCCCTTTTTTTTTCTTGTTTGAAAGATGTTCCTGTAGCTATTTGGTTTAGTGAGTTAATGTAGTGCCCACAAGGTGTTTATGAAATAACATCGGTGAAGGTGAAGTTGTATTCTTGTGGTTCATAACAGTTTCTTGGTGGTTAAGCATTGTCTTTAATTATCAGCGGTTTGTACATTTTAGGGGATGAAGGGGGTGTTAGTACAATTGAAGTTCCACCAAACGTTGGTCCTACCATCAAGGCAAATGCTGTCTCACAGATGGAGGCTGCAATGGCTGCATTATCAGCAGAACTAAGCAAGCTACGAACAGGAAGGGCATCCCCAGGTATATTAGCGTAAACCATAATTGTTTATAGATCATCTGTGTCCCTTGATAGATAGTACTCAAACATGATAATTGCACGCATGCCTCTACAGGAATGCTTGATCATATTATTGTTGAAACTAGTGGTTTGAAGATGCCTTTGAATCGACTTGCTGTTGTTTCAGTTCTAGATCCAAAAACCTTGTCTGTTAATCCATATGATCCAGAGGTATATTACCTTGGTAGTTGGAGTTGTTATTTCTTTTTTTTAGAATGCTTAGTACTTAGCTAGTATTACTTTTTAATATGGTATTCCTAACTTCTGCAGACACTTAAACAATTAGAGAATGCCATTGTTTCATCTCCATTGGGCTTAAATCCGAAATCAGATGGTGAAAGATTGATTGCTGTTATTCCACCGTAAGCACATATTCTATTGACATTCAGTTACTCATGCCTGCCAGAGTGAATTTGGTTGGATAATATAGTACCTATTAAAGAATTTGACTTTCAAGCTCAATATCAATTAACTAATTTACTTCATCGTGAAATGACCAGATTGACCAAGGAACATATGCAGGTAAACTCGTTGCACTCCATTTAGTTATTGTTTACAGATTTATCATGCTGCTATATCCTTCTGTTTGACATTTTTTTCAGGCTATGACTAAGTTGGTTGCTAAATCATGTGAAGATGCTCGTCAAAGTATTAGAAGAGCTCGACAAAAGGTTTGGTGTGGCTTTGGTATTTCTTGACATTTATCGGAAGGTTTACCTTTCTATAATATAAGGGATTGCAAAAAAGAGTAATTGTGGAAAAAACTGGAATTCTCTCTTGCTGTAAAAGTTTGCCATAGCTTTCTTTAAACTGATTCAATTATTTATTTGTTAGGCAATGGATGCGATAAAGAAGTTGTATTCAAGTCTCCCCAAAGATGACATAAAAAGACTGGAGAAAGAAGTAACTTACATATGCTTATTGCAACTTATGAGATTACCGAGTTCCACAGCTTTGGTAGTTTAGTTTCTGATATTTCCTTCTTACAGGTTGATGATTTGACCAAAAAGTTTATCAAGACTGCGGAAGATGTATGCAAGGCAAAAGAGAAGGAAGTTAGTCAAGGCTGATTGGTGCTATTTTTTGGGGGAGAATTCACTGCTTCATTTCTCCTTATAATTTGATAGGGCATGAAATTTGTCTGGTCTATTAGAATTAAGGACTATTCTTCTGATGTTCTGGCTATTTTTTGAATACATAAGAGATGAGTCCCCCAGTTTCAACCTATTTGGTATGGAGTTGCCACCTTGGTGCAGGTCCCTTTGTATTGTCGTTGATCAAAATCTTGTGCTTATGGTAACTCCCTTTCTTAGTCCAAATTTGTTTATTTTCTGTTCTAACCATGGAGGCTGTGTATATAGATTTAAGTGGGGGGAGGATATAAGCTAATTGAAGCTGACACTCAATAACCAGTCAATGATAGCATTTACTGGCATCAAGTCCAGTGTTTCACTTTCACGTGTTTGGTAGACTTGGTATTGTCATTGCTTCAATGTTTTCTGGAATTTTTCACTTTCATCAGTTATAATGTTTGTTACCGAGAGTGTTTGGTAGAGTCACAATACATGTACACAATTTCACTTTGGTGGTACGCTATTACGTCTCTATATATTGCTGTGTTTTTAGTAGTTAATAACACACACACACACACACGTTAATAATAGCTATGTAGGAAGAAGGACATGTAAAAACCACTTCAATGGTTATCTTTTCCTTAAGTTGAGCACACACCTAATACTGTCCTTAATTTTTCTGAACTAAAGTACAAATAAAATATCAGAATCTTCAAATCAAATTCAAAATAACAATAAAATTAACACATACAAAAATGTACCAGAAAAGAGGAAATATAACAATAGGGTAATAATACAACTAAAACACTTTAAGAATCCAAAAATCATAATATTACATTGTCAAATATAAATTTCTTATTATAGTCAAATAACAATTACATTAGTAGAAATATAAGAGTGTAGCCAAGAAATAAGTATAACTAAAATAGTGTAAGAACCCATATAATACCAAAAAATATTTAAAAGGTTGTCACCCAAAAAAAAAATATTAATTACAAAGATCTTAGGACATTGCTCTCTGCACCTCTGCATTTGTTCTCTCCACCTCCCCAACTTTCTGTTTTATTTTTTATTACAAAAATATCCTTTTTCATTTCCTTTTTTAACCTTTATACTATTTTTACTTTTTTTTATTTTAACGTCCTTTTTATTTCCAGAAGTAAACCCTACATTATCTGTGCTCACAGTCCCACCTCCCCTGAAATCCGCCTCTTCTTTGAACTCCGTGACACACATCTCTTCTATCGTTTTCTCTTCCGAACCCTCGAAACTTTCCAAACTCTCGGCTTCTCATCCAAACTCTATAATATATGCTCCTTCATCCGAAATCCAGAACCACAACACCACTATTAATTACCTGCTACGACATTATGTATGGAGCAGGTTCAGATCCAACGAAGCCAACGACGACGGGTTTCCCCGTTAGTTACAGCACTTCAACGACATACACCACCAACGGACTAAATTTTTCATTCAAGAACTGATTTAACCTGTGGGGATCAAATGATAACAACTTTCTCGAGCAATAGAGTGTAATACCAACAAATTGTATTTCTTCAGCATGTATTCAGATAAATAAATTAACCACAACAATTATATAATAAAGAAGCACCTTCCTCAAGAACTAAGTGGAACAAAAAAATAAAAATAACACTGCATTTAGAGAACTAGAAATAATGACAATCCATGATGAAAACGAAGCCTAACATTCGAAAAATCATCTGCCAGAAGTGATTTCGATCTCACATAATGCTAAGGATATGAAGCTATCATATAAGGATCAGTACCTTCCTTCTTCCTCTTGCATCCATTTCTCAAGCTGTTCCTTCTCTTCTGTCAATTCCAAAGCAACCTTTGAAATACAAGGGGTAAGTAAATGTTACATCTAAAAATTCAGTACTTACAACCATTTAATCAAATACCAAACAATTACAAAAAAAAAAAAAACTTGTTTGGCAAGAAGTTCTCGTTGGAGATTGCCGGGAGCGAAGAAAGGAGAGTCTGGCCCGAACTTGCGACGAAGCGGTTTCCAGAACGGAAACCTTAATTGGTGATTGTGATTGTTCTCCACTTCCATCGCCATCTTCACACTCTTCACTTCAATCAGACAAGGTATTCTTTTTCCACTTTCAAGGCGGGTTTTCGGATTGTTTTTTTGTTTTTTTCTTTTTTTAGTTTATTAATTTTTTTTATTTGAAATGTATATATATGATGGTTCTTGGACACACATGATCTTGTTTGAGGTTGTTTGGAAGAGAAACTAATAGAAAAGAAGTGTGTGACAAAGTTGGGAGAAGAGGCGAATCTCAGGGAAGGTGAGGATTGTGAGCATAGAGTAAAAAGAGGAGTAAAGTAAATGTAGGGTTTATTTCTAAAAATAAAACGAAAAATGATATTTTCTCACCAATTTTTTACATCATTTTAACATGTGTTAAAATATGATTGGACGATTTCAAATTAAAAAGAGCTGAAACAAGGACATATTTGAAAAAGAAGAATCAAAGTTTTTTTTTTTTAATTTGAAATCGTCCAACCACATTTTGACACAGTGTCAAAATGATGTCAAAAATTTGGTGTCAAAATATCATTTTCCAAATAAAAAGGACATTAAAATAAAAAAAAGTAAAAATAGTACAAAGGTTAAAAAAGTAAATAAAAAAAGATATTTTTATAATAAAAATATAAAACAAATTTGGGGAGATGGAGAAAACAAACGGGGAGGTGCAGAGAGCAATGCCCAAGATCTTACATAGACAATCACAAACCCAAATGCTACCTCGATTACTACTCAAGCCACAAACTAAAATATGTGCATAATTTTAAACCATGAATCCAGGTCAACCACAACCCAACAATATAATAGAAAGCAAGAATCACAACACAAAAAATAAAATATGTACATAAATATATATTTATGTAGGTTGTACAACAACTAATTGAGATAATAACCAAAACCCAAGAACAAATAAAAACTTAAAAGGATACATATGTATCTAATATTTACATAAGGTGTAAACCATGTAAAAGGCACACTAATATTAATATTGTCCCCTTTTTTTTCTCAACCAAAGTACAAACCTAAGATATTAAAATATGTAATTCTAATTCAAAGTAACAATCATATTAGCCGGAATAGAAGAATGTAGAAAATAAAATAAGAATGTAAGAATATAGAAAATAAAATAAAATATAATAAGAATAAGAATGTAATAAATACAACTGAAATAGTTGTATTTAATACATTTCAAAGTTCTTTACCCAAAATCATAAATTGTTAAATATTCACATAGGAAATCACCAACACACAATTCCCTACACCAATTACTACTCATCAATAGCCAAAAACTAAAATGGAAAATGTTTTTTAATAATTTTTTTACAACGTCCATGTGATTACCGGTAATTAGTTTGTTTGAAATATTTTTTTTAAAATAAACTCAAACAAATCAATAAAATAGTAACATATAATCTATTATAAAAAAATTGTTATATAAAGCTATTAACATATTAGAATCCAAATAAAATACATACATAATTTTAAAACATGAAAAGAAATATCCAACTCAAAACCATTCTAACATAATATAATACTCAGGAAGAACCATAATATAATAAATAAAATAAGTACACAAATTTTTATTTGTGTAAACAACAAACAAAAAACAAATGAGATAATAACTACAATGCAAAGAATACAGGGTTAAATATGTTTTTAGTCCATATACTTTAGGGTGATTTTGGTTTTAGTCTCTCTTTCAAACTAAGGTACAATTTAGTCTTTTAACTTTAGGAAACTTTAATTTTAGTCCTCCAAAACTAACTCCATTAAAAATATGTTGATGTGTCTAACGGAAAACTGATACCATTTTTCTTTTCTCACCTTTTCTCCCTCTCTCTCCTTCGTCTTTCTTCCATTTTCCACCCAACTTCCACCTCTGCAAAAACATCATTTAAAATGCAAGCCACCATAGATCCCCACCTCCGCCTCCGCTTCCGTCTCCTCCGCCTCCGCCTCCACCTCCGACTCTGTTTCCACTTCCCGTTCCAATCACGTCATTGGATTTGGTTGCGATTAAGTGCAAGGAGCTCACATTATTGGATCTCTCATATTTACTTGTAAATTTCTCTCTCTTTCTCTATGGTGTTCATTCATTGTATCTGGTTATGGATTATGGTGGTTAGTTAGCGAGGTTTTCTGTGTTTGGTTTAATCGATTGGATTGGGTAATATTTGGTAATTAATTATAATTTTAGTTGAGTACAAGGTTTAGATGCTCAATTTATTCTGATATCTGCAGTCTTTATGTTTTAGTACCAGTACATGGTGCCTAAAAACTACTTGTTAGCATTCTAGATAGTTTGTGTAGGTATAACAAATAAAGTGTACTTAAACCTAGTTATAATTATAGTTAATGGCTCCTTTTTTTAATTAGCTTTATGAGGCAGATTTTGGTAAAAAGAAAGGAAAATTTATTTTCATTTAAGCGCTCTGATACACCTATGTTACTAATGCTTTTGCGGGGTTAGTATTATGGTAAAATGTTATGTTTTCGTATATTTATCTATGTATATTTCCAAATTAAGAATGAATTTAACTTTCGCATTTATTAATGATTTTATCCTAAATGTAACTTTTTCAGTAATTATTATTAATTTTTTATTGTTGTTGTGAATGATGTCTGTTTTCATTTTATTTTCATTAATTGGTTGTTTTAGAGTTTTATACATATAAATAGTTCTATATGTTTCGACTAGGTTTGTTCCAGATGAAAGATACATGGGTTCTCGTAAAAAAAAAATTGGTTGGTAGGCTGAAGAGTTAGAATTTGGTTGTTGCTAGGAGGGAAGATGGGAAAATTTTATACTAAAAGGAGAAATTACAACACTCTCTTAAGAATTCCTCAATTGCTTAAAAGCAAGAGAAATATAGAAGGAAGGGAAGAGAATGGGATGAGGAAAGGGGAACCTTAACCTCTCTTTTATAACCAAAGGAGGAAGTCCCTTACAATGTTTTACTAGATGTGGGACTTCTCTCCTTCACAATCTCCCACTTGAAGATTTTGATTAAACTAATCAAATCTTCACACCATATTTGCCATCCATGTTGCTTATGTTTCCAATAGGCCGTAACAGGATCGAGTCTTCCTAAACTTGTCAGTATTAACCGGCTTTGTCATGACATCTGCTAGGTTTTCATCTGTGTGAATCTTTTGCATATCCACACTTCCTTCTTCCACTACTTCCCTCACAAAGTGATATCTTATTCCTATGTGCTTTGTCCTGGAATGAAAGGTTGGATTCTTTGCAATGTGCAATGCACTTTGACTATCACAATACACAACAATTTGTTGTTGCTTGTGCCCAAATTCCTCCTTTATCCTTTTAATCCAAATAGCTTCCTTACATGCCTGGGTTGCTGCCATGTATTCAGCTTCTGTAGTAGACAGAGCTACAACATCTTGTAACTTGGATAACCAACTTATGGCCCCTCCAGCAATTGTAAACACATAGCCAGTAGTAGATTTCCTTTTATCTAGATCACCTGCAAAATCTGAATCAACATAGCCTCTAACAATTGATTCTGATCCTTTATAATATAATGCAACATTCGAGGTTCCTTTGATATACCTAAGTATCCTTTTAACAATATTCCAATGCTCTCCACCACAATTTCCCATGAATCTACTAACCACTCCCACTGCTTGAGCAATGTCCGGTCTTGTACAAATCATGACATACATAAGGCTTCCCACTACTGATGCATACAAAACTCGAGACATTTCCATCCTTTCTGCTTCACTGCTAGGTCTCATACTTAAGGATAACTTACAATTGATAGGAGGTGGGGTAGAAATTGGCTTGCAATCTTGCATGTTGAAGCGTCGCAAGATCTTCAATAAATAGTTCTTCTGTGAAAGCCAAATCTTCCTATCTTTTCTATCTCGATGAATTTGCATCCCTAAAATCTTGTTTGCCGGTCCCAAGTCCTTCATATCAAACTCCCTAGCCAATTGCGCCTTCAGTTCTTGGATTAGAGCTTTGTTGGGGCCTACCACCAACATGTCATCCACATACAACAATAAAATGATAAAATCATTTTCTGTAAACCTATTGTAATAAGTACAATGGTCTGAACTTAGTCTGTTGTATCCGAGGCTAATGATGAAGGAATCAAATCTCTTATACCAACACCTTGGCGCCTGCTTTAGACCGTATAGAGATTTGTTCAACCTGCAAACCAAGTTTTCTTTTCCTTTTTCTTCAAAACCTTCTGGTTGAAGCATATATATTTCTTCTTCAAGTTCTCCATGAAGAAAAGCAGTCTTTACATTCAATTGCTCTAGATGTAAATCAAATGCAGCACACATTGCAAGGACAATTCTGATTGTTGTTAGTCTCTGGGGAGAAAATCTCGTTAAAATCAATGCCTTCTTTCTGAGCATATCCTTTAACTACCAATCTAGCACGATATCTTTCCACTTGATCATTGCCATCTTTCTTGATCTTATAAACCCATTTGCAACCAATGGCTTTTCGACCTTTTGGAAGTTCCACAAGATTCCATGTCTTGTTTCTATAAAGAGCTTCAATTTCTTCTTGCATTGCAGCCATCCATAGAGAAGCTTCTGAACCACTCACAGCCTCTTGAAAAATTAAAGGTTCTCCTTCTTCACTTAGAAGACAATACGCATCATGACTTGTCATCACATATTGTGAATGCCAAGATGGTTTGACTCTTTCTCTTGTTGTTCGTCGGAGTTCTCCATCACCAACCTCAATTGGCTCATGTTCTTCTTGCTCCTCTTCTGAATTGGAAGAACTTTCTGAAGACTTCTGCCCTATCTGTACTATAACCTTGTCCTTCTTCTCGCTGTCATTTGTCTGCTTACTTTGCAGTTCATTTTCTGCAAAAACTACATCTCTGCTAACAATATCTTTGTGGGCAGTAGGATCCCACAAGCGATACCCCTTTACACTGTCAGCATAACCCAAGAATATGCATTTCCTGGATTTTGGATCCAACTTTGTTCTTTCTTGGGAGTTGTACATCACGTACACAGGACAACCAAATATACGTAAGGATGAATAATTAACTGCTTTTCCATTCCACATCTCCATTGGAGTTTTCAGCTCAATTGCAATTGATGGTGACCTATTTATCAAGTAACAAGCAGTTTTAACTGCTTCTGCCCAAAAGGATTTATCTACACCAGCAGTTTGTAACATAGCTCGTGTTCTTTCTAGAAGAGTTCTGTTCATCCGCTCTGCTACACCATTTTGTTGCGGTGTGTGTGGTACTGAAAATTGTCTGACAATACCTTCTTTCTTGCAGAATTCTTGAAAATCTCCATCTACATATTCTCTTTCGTTATCTGTTCTCAAGCACTTAATTCTTTTTCCAGTTTCAAGTTCTACTTGTGCTTTGAATTCCTTGAACTGGGCAAACACATCAGACTTTTTCTTGATAGGATACACCCATAATCTCCTGGAGTAATCATCAATAAATGATACAAAGTATTTTGCTCCTCCAAGGGATAGTTCTGGTGATTCCCACACATCAGAATGGATCAAGTCCAGTATATGTTTACTTTTGATAGTCGTTCTAGCAAACTTCAACCTATGTTGCTTGCTTGTCACACAATGCTCGCAGAAAGGTGAATCAACCTTCTTGAGCCCGGGTATGAGATTACGTTCCGCAAGAATTTGCAATCCTCGTTCTGACATATGTCCAAGTCTACGATGCCACATTAGTATCGCTTCTTCTTGGCTTGTTGATGCAACCGTTGCGTTAGCTTCTTGCAAAGTATCTCCCATAAGCACATATAAGTTTGCCATGTTTTTCTCAGCTTTCATGACTACCAAATTTCCCCTCACTGCCTTCAAGATCCTTCCTTCAATATGGATCTTACATCCGAGGTCATCTAGTTGCCCTATAGACAATAGATTCTTCTTCAAGTCTTTCACATGTCTTACACCTTGAATTGTGCGAACGGTACCATCATACATCTTTATTTTGATTGTACCAATTCCAGCAATCTCCAATGCATGGTCATTTCCCATGAATACAGATCCACCTGAGATAGGTGTTGGTATCGTAGGGGGTAATTTTTGAAGGGTAAACACGCAGCGGAATTAAAACACAGAGAGCGTAAAGCGTATTAGGTCACAGTTGAAATGATTTTGGCCCTTTTTAGAAAAATAATTTTCTTTCAGAAAATTAACCAAACAGTTGATGTGCGTTAAATAAAATAAGTGTAGGGAGTAGAAAAATCACACAGATATTTTTATACTGGTTCGATTCAACAGGATCTACGTCCAGTCGTTAATCACTACAAGTAGTGATTAACAGTTCCACTAAAATTGGTTTAACAGATTACAAACAAATTAACAGAAATAGAACGAAAAGAACCACTCTACCAACTTGAAGAGAACCACTCCGGCAATCGACCAACGATTCGCGAGCTTCTCTTTTCACAAGACCAGGCAGAGTTCCTTGCTAACTTGAAGAGAGTCTGCTCCGACTATCGACACACGATACGCGAGCCTCTCCTTTCNCAAGACCAAGCAAGGGAACAATGAACAAAAAGCTCTCAAGAACGTTCCTCTGACACACAGTGTTCTAAGCTTTCTCAGTTCACAAAAAATTGTTTTCTGAATTCTCAAAGTTCAAATATATAGCCAAGCTCACTGAATGCCAAAGGTCAGCTCCCAACTGCCATGAATAATCGATTATTGTAAGTGATAATCGATTATTCAAGTCCGTTACAGAGTTTTCAAAAAGTGATAATCGATTATATGAAGTGATAATCAATTATTCAAGTATGACTTGTGATAATCGATTATTGCTTCATGATAATCGATTATTTTAGTTCAAAAGCATCTGATAATCGATTATAGCTTAACCATAATCGATTATACTAGTAAAAATTACAATGTTTATCATTTTCCTACTACATTCAAAATCTACAAGTTGCTTTTTAAGTATTTTCCTATTACATTCAAAAACTACAAGTTGCAGCATCATCAAAACTTATCTTCAGGTTTTACCAATACTTCCTTATTGGTAACAATCTCCCCCTTTTTTATGATGATAAAAAATTCTCTTTTTAAAAGCAACTCAGATTTACCTGCAACACATACAAACTAAAAAACATCCACAGAGTTAGCAGTACCTGTACAATTAAAAATATTTCTCCCCTTAATTCTCACTTAATATTTTCTTCTCCCCCATTTTGATCATAAGCAAAAAGAATAATGGAAGAATCTCCCCCTTAATATGAGCTCCCCCTCAGAAAATGAAGTATATGCACAAAATTTAACATACATGCTCATTATATTAAGAACAGAAAGAAATTACATGAAAGTTAAAGACAAAAAAGTCATAAAGAAAGCAATCAAACTTAGGGTCCTAAAAAAACTAGAATTCAGGACTAGGGGATCGTTCAGTAGGTGGGATATTTAGATGATCCTCAATGTTATGTAGTCGAACATCAATCTCAAGAAATTGATCAACTAAGTATTCATCAAGAGATTGCTGCCACTCATGTACTTCATCAAAATGTGTCTTCTATGCTAGACTCATATCCTCCAATTGTTTAGATAATCTTGCAAAATGTTCTTCCATAGAAGTTGAGGAAAAGGAGGGTATGTTGGAAGGTCCAGTATCAGATGGAGCTGCAACACTCACTAGGTCAGCCATATGAGTGTCCATGTCGTCATCTTCATCATCATCAGGATGGTCATCATCTTTGTGAATAAGGACTCTTCCTCTGGTAATGAATCCCATCTGACGAAAGGTAGTATCTCCAATTTCTGATCCCACAACTTCAATAGTTTGAACGAGTTCTCCTTCAACAGGTACACCTTTGTATTCTAAAATCCTAGAGATAAGAAGAGCATAAGGAAATTGATATGAATGNGATTTCTTGGCTTTTACCATTGTGTCAGCAATGAGAGCAGGCCAGTCGATGTGTATGTGATTTAGAATCCCATACAAGAGAAGTAAATCCTGCTCAGAGCATTGAGCATGGTTGGTTGCTCTAGGACATATAATCTAAACAATCAAGTAGTGGATCATCCTTTCTTCAACCTTGAAACCTCCAACCAGTAGTTGCCTTCTATTTGTTTGCCTCTTAGGAAGTCGCAGAAAAGATTGGAAAGTTAGCATCCTGTTAAAATCTTTAAGTCCTAAATGGACTTTGACAGCATCATCCCAGATGGGAAGTTGAGCAATATTTGTCCAAACGTCATCATCTAGAATGATGCGTACGCCTTTGACTTTGGGAGATATTATCCCATCTCGATAGCGCAAGTTGAAGTAGAAGACTCTTATGAGATCGGGATAAATACTTCCTTTTTGTTCTACTAGATGTGTTAACCCCTGC
>NW_014542858.1:618880-622958 GCF_000741045.1 Vigna radiata var. radiata
GATTATTCAAGTCCGTTACAGAGTTTTCAAAAAGTGATAATCGATTATATGAAGTGATAATCGATTATTCAAGTATGACTTGTGATAATCGATTATTTTAGTTCAAAAGCATCTGATAATCGATTATAGCTTAACCATAATCGATTATACTAGTAAAAATTACAATGTTTATCATTTTCCTTCTACATTCAAAATCTACAAGTTGCTTTTTAAGTATTTTCCTATTACATTCAAAAACTACAAGTTGCAGCATCATCAAAACTTATCTTCAGGTTTTACCAATACTTCCTTATTGGTAACAATAGGCTCATAAGTGTGAAACCAGTCCCGGTGTGGAGTCATGTGCCATGTTGCTCCTGAATCCATTATCCATCTATCATGAAATTTCTTCTCACCATTAGAATTGATTGCTGCTTCGCTCACCAGGATTTCTCCATCTTCTGCGATATTTGCAACACAACCTTGTGAGGTTGGCGCTTCACTTTTCCTCTTCCAACACTCTTTCTTTGTGTGCCCTTTCTTGCCACAATAGCAACATTTGTATTTGAAATTCTTCTTACTTTGTGAGCTTGACCTGTCGTTGTTTTTACTCCCACTGGAGCCACGTTCCATTGATCTTCCTCTTGTCATCATCAATGCTTCTGCTTGTTTTGAGGTTTCCGCTCTATCCACTTTGTTTTTCCGCCTCGATTCTTCTTCAAGAATAGTTCCGACAACATCTTCAAAGTATAGGCGCCCTTCAATATTGTTATCTGTAACGTTGATGATGAACTGATCATACGAGTCTGGTAAGCTTTGAAGTAGAAGTTCTGCATGCTCATTTTCAACTATGTTGAAATTTGTTGCTGATAATTGGGCAAACAAGGTGTTGAGGTGGTTGATATGGTCCGTCACCGAAGTGGACCCACTATTCGAAGGGTGTAGTTTTCTTTTCAAAAATATCCTTGTGTGAAGAGACTTCACCTCATATAATTTGATGAGGGCATCCCAAATCTCCTTTGCTGTATTTTTCTCCCCACGCTAGATAATACTGAGTCTGCCATTGCCAGGTGCAAATTTGCGATAGCATTGTTGTCAATTTCTTTCCATTTCTGATCCGTCATTTCTACGAGTTTTTCTTGAATTGCATCTATGCAATTGTCTTTTCTCAGAATTGCCTTCATCTTTAACTTCCATAACGAGAAATTGTTCCCGTTAAACTTCTCTATCTCATATTTTGTCGTCATTTTTTTAGAACCGGCTTATGCACTTCTCACTACGAATAGTATTGTCTACTGGAACTGCACAGGTAGACCGTGAAGTAAAGCCCAAGAAGTTCCCAAGAAAGAGAGGTGGGTCATAAACAGACACTATTAAGTACCAAGTCTTTCCTAGCCAGAACTTTCCCAAACAATACTTTCACACTACCAAACTTTTCCAGTAATAACTCTTTTCTGATGCGAAAGATTGGATTAAACCGCAACCACAGAGCATACTCAGAATTTTACCAACATTATTCTAATGACAATAGCAGCGGAATATAAACCAATAGCTCTGATACCACTGTTGGGTATCAGTCATATGACAGAAGCACACACAACAAAGAAAAGATGAGAAAATTTAGACTAGGCAAATAACTGGAAATTTTATACTAAAAGGAGAAATTACAACACTCTCTTAAGAATTCCTCAATTGCTTAAAAGCAAGAGAAATATAGAAGGAAGGGAAGATAATGGGATGAGGAATTCCTCAATTGCTTAAAAGCAAGAGAAATTACAACACTCTCTTCTGTGAGGTCTTTTTTGAGTATGTTAATCGGTGATGTTATGAATAACAGGGAGGAAGAGGAAGCATCAGAGTGAGGTGGCTGTTCGAGGTTGACGTGATTGGAACGGGAAGTGGAGACGGAGTCGGAGGTGGAGGCGGAAGCGGAGGAGACGGAAACGAAGGCAGAGGTGGGGATCTATGGTGGCTTGCATTGTAAATGATGTTTTTGCAGAAGTGGAGGTTGGGTGGAAGATGGAAGAAAGACGAAGGAGAGATAGAGGGAGAAAAGGTGAGAAAAGAAAAATGTGTCAGTTTTTCGTTAGATAAATCAACAGATTTTTAACGAAGTTAGTTTTGGAGGACTAAAACCAAAGTTTCCTAAAGTTGAAGGACTAAATTGAACCTTACTTTGAAAGAGGGACTAAAACCAAAATTTTCCCAAAGTATAGGAACTAAAATCATATATATATATATATATACATATATATATATACATATATACACATATATACATATATACACATATATACATATATACACATATATATACATACACACACATACACACACACACACACACACACACATATATATATATATGTGTGTGTGTGTGTGTGGGTTTGCTAACGCGCGTACGCTTGTTTTTCAGTTGGTACATTTTAGTAATGCATACCAGGTTTTAGTAGACAAAAATATCCTTATATATCATGGATTCTAAGTTTTAAGGTTAAGGATATTTTAATAATTTTCATTCTCAAAACTAAAAAAAAAGAAACACCAAACCCTTACTCACCTCTCTCATTCCTCTCAACCCTTTCTCTTTCATCTCTCTCACTTCAACTTTTTCTTTGTCATCCCTACTGTAGTCCCAATTGAAAAGATCAGAAACACTTGCCTAACCCTAATCTACCTTCCTCATTTATCCAATTTGTTTCTCTCTCATCTTCATACTCTCCCTCACTCACACATAACGCGCAATTCGTTGCTCTTGCTTTGTTTGTTTATTTGTTTTCTAGTTTAATAACAAAAAAAATTGATGATGTTGATTTTTTATTGGAGGATTGTGTTATATATTTTCCCTTCTTATTATTATTAAATTTTATTTTTAAATTAAGTCACGGTAAATAAAACCTTCACAAATCATAGAAAACGAACACCGTTCAACGCAGTTATCGTAGCTAGAAATGCACCCTTCATACACCGACGAGAATAATCCATCTGGAGTGTCACCCGTGGCAGCCATGTTTTACTGCTTCCAATAAGAAGAAGATTTTGCTATGTGTGTTTAATTATGCATAAACTTTATATCAATTTTTTTTTTTGAATTTTAATATTTATCGTTAGAAAAAGTCATGTATACACATCAATAAATAGACTCAATGTATATTGTGATAAAAATATAATGAAATGTGGTGTAGATGTCGAAATGATGCATGGAAATTCTATGAAAGAGAAACAAATTGGATAAGTGAGGAAGGTAAACTAGGGTTAGGCGAGTGTTTCTCATTTTTTTAGTTGGGATTAGCGTAGGGATAACAGATGTTGGAGTGAGAGAGATGAAAGAGAAATGATTGAGAGGAATAAGAGAGGTGAGTAAGAGTTTGGGTTTTTTTTAGTTTTGAGAATGAAAATTATTAAAATACCCTTAACCTTAAAACTTAGAATCCATGATATATAAGGGTACTTTTGTCTACTAAAACCCGATACACATTACTAAAATGTACCAATTGAAAAACATGCATACGCGCGTTAACAAACCATATATATATATATATATATATATATATATATATATATATATATATATATATATATATATATATATAAATTGACATTTATGTAGCAACTACAACTAGATGAGATAATAAGCACAATAAAAAAAATAAAAACATACTATTTAAATAATTAAATATTTATATAGTAATTAAAGAATGTAAAATTCACTTTAATAGTTACTTTTATTTATTGAGTTGAACATATATATCTAATTTGTACCTTTTTTTCCGTCAAAGTTCAAAGGTAAAATTTTATAATTTCCAAATCTAATTCAAAATAACAATTAAATTAGTAGAGATATAAGAATGTAGCAAAGAAAAAAGAACCAACAATAAGATAACGACTACAACTAAAACAATTTAAGAATATGTAGTAGAGGGGGTTCGGCGGGGCCGATCGGTAGGGAGACCGGTCAGGTGGGTTTCAGGTTGGTATGATGGTAGAGAAGCATTGATGGGTTGTGATGGAAAAGTAACGGAAGATGCGACGGTTTAAGGTAATTAATAGTCAGTTACGGATGTAAGGGCTATAAATAAGGAATCATTGACCAGGTACA
>NW_014542858.1:623208-634598 GCF_000741045.1 Vigna radiata var. radiata
CACCTTTTTCTAATTTAGAATCACTCAGCTTACCAATTTCCCGTCTAACTTGAGCGTTGGAGTGTTCTCTTTGCAGGACCCCCCGGTTAGCATCCAAGGACACGAACTGATAGGACGAGTTGGACAATCGGGAGCAAGAGCGAGAGTTCATCTAGACGATTTCGTATCCTACATACGGAAACATTTGGCGCCCACCGTGGGGCACGAAATTGTAGGTTACCCAGAAACGGACACAATGGCAGAGCAATTGCAGATACAGGTACTACAAGAGATGCAGAGGCAGATGCAGGAAATGAGGGCGGAAATAGCGGCTTTGCGGGCTGAGCGAGAAAATGGGGGTAAGGGGACTCTCAGCGCAGTCGGTAAATGTGCATACGGTCCATTCAGGAGATGGGGAAGCTAGTAGACCGCTATCGGTTGAGGAGGTGGCAGGGGTGGATGGTGTGGGATTTGGGGGACGTGGTCGTGGGAGAGGAGTCGGTCGGGGAGAAGGACCGAACGGTAGGGGGTGGGGAGAGGTGCTCGAGGTAGAGGGGTGGGGAGAGGGGAAGATAATGTTGGGCGCAACCAGGGAAATCCAGATGGGCATAGGGAGTTTGTAGAGCAGAATCAGCCATTCGAAGATGCTCTGGAGGGTGAAGATCAATTTGATCAGGCTGAAGGGCTCCATCCATTAACTGCTAATGTCATGGGGGTAGCAATGCCGGAGAATAAGGTTTTTCCGTGGGTTGAGAAGTATGGAGGTGTGTCCGACCCGATAAAGCACCTTCGATCGTTTGTGGATGCCATGGCGGTCTATTCCTCTGACGAACTGGTGTGGTGCAGAGTATTTTCTCTGTCCTTAAAGGATGAAGCTCTGGATTGGTTCCATTCGTTACCACCTCGGAGTGTTGATAGTTTTGCTACTTTGAGGCATCTGTTCAATCAATAGTACGCGTCAAATCGGTGTCGGGGTTTGACGTACACGACTTTGGTCAGAATGAGGCAGGGCAGGGACGAATCATTGAAGGGATTTATGGAGCGCTTCAATCGAACCGCTCGGCAAGTACGAAATGCAGATCAGCGGCTGATAGTAAGTGCGCTCACTACTGCTTTGCGGTCGGGACCCTTTGTTGATTACTTATATGAGGAGGAACCTCAGTCAATGGACGAGTTACGACATAAACTGACTGGGTTCATTCGAATAGAGGAGGGAAGAGCGTACCGGGGTGATCAGGGCGAAGAGGGGGCCCCGGTCATAAAGACAGGACAGGATAGAAGAGGGGATAAACGACCGAACGAGGGGGAGCATAGGGTGGGGGCAAGATGAGGGGTCGAGGCTCAGAGAATTCAGCAGTATGTTCACCATACACCGTTGAATGCCCCGAGGGTGAGGGTACTGGAAGAAGCCCTGAGGGCTAATTTGTTGACAGTAGCATGATCTCCAACTCCTCGAGGAGCGGATGAAAGCAAGCATTGTCGGTACTATCAGAACATGGGGCATTCTACTGAGGATTGCGTTACGTTAAAAGATAAACTGGAGAGTTTGGTGCAGGCCGGACACTTAAGAGAATTTGTTCAGAAGGGGAATGCTCATATTCGGAGAGGCCAGGTGGGGCAGGGGAGCCGTCAACCGACCGAGCGACGAAATCCACCCACTACCGAACGGCAGGAGGCGGGCAGAAGTGATGAAAGACCTCTGAGAGGGGTTATAAATACTATTTCAGGAGGGTTTGCGGGGGGGGGGGGACCGTCTTCAGCTGCAAGAAAGAGACATTTGAGAAACCTGCACAGCGTGAACAGGATTGGCCTGGCACGCAGGACTATGCCCCCCATAACATTCTCAGACGAAGATTTCCATGCGCTGGATCCTAACCAAGACGACCCCATGGTCATAACGGCTATTACCGCTCGGTACAGTGTCAGTAAGGTGCTGGTTGATCAGGGAAGTTCGGCCAACATTTTGTACTAGAAGACCTTCCAGCAAATGGACGTCCCGGACGAATCGATAATGCCTTTTAATGAACAGATTTTGGGGTTTGCGGGAGAGCGGGTTGATACACGGGGATATGTGGATTTGAAGATGTGTCTGGGGACAGAAGTGGGGGCTAAGGAGCTGAAGGTACGATTTTTGTTGGTAGAGGCCGAAACCCCGTATAATGTATTACTCAGACGGCCGTGTTTGAATGCGTTTGGAGCAATAATGTCTACTCCTCATCTAACAATGAAGTATCCGGCGAAGAACGGAACGGTGTGGGTGGTGAGAGCTGATCAGAAGGTGGCAAGGGAGTGTTACGCGGCAGGTTTGAAGGTGAAACCGCCCGAGCACCGAGCAGGCGAAACGCGGTCGGAGGTAGCCATGGCTGAGTTAGACCCCAGAGAGGATACTGATGACCGGGTAGAACCGATGGGAGAGGTCCAGACGTTTCCTTTAGAAGGGGATGATCAGGTAACGATGGTCGGTCGGGAATTGCAGGAGGGTGAGTTGCAGCAGCTGAGATGTTTGCTGGTAAAAAACAAAGATTTGTTCGCATGGACGGCATCAGATATGCCAGGGATTCACCCTGACGTTATCTCGCACAAGTTGGCCATATTCCGAGATGCCCGACCGGTATCTCAGAAGAAAAGGCGGTTAGGAGTGGAGAAAAGAAGGGCGGTGGATGAGGAAGTGGGAAAACTAATCGAAGCAGGATTTATAAGGGAAGTAAAGTATACTACTTGGTTGGCTAATGTGGTCATGGTGAAGAAGTCTAGTGGCAAATGGAGGATGTATACGGACTTCACGGATCTTAATAAAGCTTGCCCGAAGGATACTTACCCTTTGCCGAATATTGACGCGCTAGTAGATGGGGTGTCCGACTATGAGGTGATGAGCTTTTTGGACGCATACTCAGGGTACAATCAAATACCTATGTATCGTCCGGACAGTGAGAAGACTGCCTTCATTATCGAGCGGGGGACTTACTGCTATGAGGTGATGCCGTTCGGTTTGAAGAACGCGAGGGCTACTTATCAGAGGCTGATGGACAAAGTTTTCCAGCAGCAAATTGGAAAGTGCATGGAGGTGTATGTGGATGACATGGTGGTGAGAAGCCGGTCGGTGGAAGAGCAATTAGGAGACTTGGAAGAGAACCTGGAGCAAGTTCGGAAGTTCAAAATGCGTCTTAACCCCGCTAAATGCACCTTTGGGGTACGGGCTGGAAAGTTTTTAGGGTTTATGTTAACATCTCGGGGCATTGAGGCGAATCCTGATAAGTGCAAGGCAGTCTTAGAGATGAGGAGCCCCTGGACGGTAAAAAAGGTTCAGAGGTTGGTGGGGCGTTTAACCTCATTATCTCGATTTATCCCTCACCTGGCCGAATGCATAAAGCCGATCTTAAAGGCCATGAGGAAAGCGGCCAAGGAGTGTTGGGATGAGCAGAGCGAGGAGGCGTTCAGAGAGGTGAAGGCGATCCTCACACAACCCCTGGTTATGGGCCGGCCAGAGGCAGGCCATGATTTACAGATCTTTTTAGCAGCGACAGAGGAAGCTATAAGTGCTGCGTTGATTCAGGAAACTCCTCAGTTCAGGTTAATATACTTTGTGAGTAGAAGTCTTAAGGATGCTGAGAAGAGGTATCAACAATTGGAGAAGGTGGCTTTGGCATTGGTATATACCGCTCGGCGTCTTAGGCCTTATTTCCAGGGGCATTAGGTGGTCGTTCGGACAGATTACCCGATAGCCAAAATTTTACGAAAGCCGGACTTGGCAGGGAGAATGATAAGCTGGTCAGTGGAGTTGTCGGAGTTTGGGCTAAAGTTTGAGCCTAGGGGGTCGGTTCGAGGACAACATCTTGCGGACTTTGCTAGTGAGTTGTCAAGCGAACCGGAGGCGTGTTGGTGACAGTTGTCTGTTGATGGATCCTCTAACAAGCGTGGGGGAGGAGCGGGGGTGGTGCTAGAAGGACCGAACGGGATATTAATAGAACAGTCGTTGATCTTCCAGTTCAGAGTAAGCAACAATCAAGCAGAGTATGAAGCCTTGATAGCAGGACTGGAATTGGCTCGGGATTTGGGGGTGAGTCGGTTAGAGTGCCGAACAGATTCACAGTTGGTGGAAGGACAGGTGAAGGGCAGTTTTCAAGTGAAGGACGACCAACTCCTATAGTATTTTAATAAGGTGAAGAAACTAGAGGCAGCCTTTGAGCACTTTCGGTTACAATATGTGCCTCGAACGGAAAATGGCCGAGTAGACAGGTTGGCGAAGTTGACAAGCGAGAACGTGAAGGGGGGATTGTCAATCGTGATCAGGCAGGTGTTGACTAAGCCAACGACAGAGTGCCTTAGCGTGGCCACAGGAGAACCAAGAAAGAGCTGAAAAGACGAGGTCATCTAGTTGATCGCTAGACAAGCTGAAGGAGAGACGCTTAACCCGAACGATGCTAAGCAGATAGCCAGGTATTGTATGATGGGAGATGATTTGTACCGAAGGGGTTATGTCACGCCCTTGCTAAAGTGTTTAGAGGAAAGTGAAACAGAGTATGTGATGAGGGAATTGCATGAAGGGGTGTGTGGAAGGCACACAGGAGGAAGGGCCTTTCGGGCGAGGGTTTTGCGAGCGGGATTTTTCTGGCCAACGCTAGAAAAGGATTGTATGACATTTACTAAAAAATGTAAGGCTTGCCAGAAGTACGAGAATGTGTTTCATGAACCGGCGGCCGAGTTGCAGGGTATTGTGTCCCCATGGCCTTTTGCGCAGTGGGGAATGGATATTGTTGGGCCATTCCCGATCGGGAAGGCACAAATGAAATTTTTATTGGTGGCAGTGGATTACTTTACCAAATGGGTTGAGGCCGAACCTTTGGCTAAGATCACAGCTTCTCAGGTTCAGAAATTTGTATGGAAGATTATCTGTCGTTTTGGGCTACCTAAGACAATAGTGACGGACAATGGGCGGCAATTTATTGATAAGAAATTGGTAGCCTTCTACAGGGAGTGGGGGATAACTCCGGTCACTAGTTCTGTCGAACACCCACAGACGAACGGTCAGGCCGAAGCCATGAATAAGATTATTGTTAATGAGTTGAAGAGGAGGCTCGGGGAGGCGAAAGGCACATGGGTGGAGGAGTTACCTCAAGTATTGTGGGGTTATCGCTATTCGCTACGTGGGGCGACGGGGGAGTCGCCATTCAATCTGATCTATGGGACGGACGCTATGATACCGGTCGAGGTGGGGGAAGTTACTTTAAGAAGAAATGTGGGGGATATGAGTTTGAATGATGAAGGGTTGAGAGAAAATCTGGATGTACTGCAGGAAAGGAGAGAAGCGGCAACCGTTCGGGTAGAGGCACAAAAAAGGTTAGTCGCTCGAAGATATAATACGAAGGTTAGGCCAAGGCAGTTGCTCGAAGGGGACTTGGTTTGGAGGAAGGTGGGAACGACCAGAAAGGAAGTGAATCATGGAAAGTTGGCGACAAACTGGGAAGGACCATTTCGGGTGCGGGAAAACTTGAATAATGGAGCATATCAGTTGGAACAGCTGGATGGGAAACCAATCCCTAATACTTGGAATATATCTCATTTGAAATTTTATTTCAGTTAGAAGATTTGTAATCTTGAAATCATGAATGAAATAAAATTATTAAATTCAGTAATTTTGATCATTCTGGCAAAGTCAGGAAAATGACTTTGTTAAAGTTAAAAAAGGGGAAGTGATGAATCGATATTTTATGGATTTCACTTAGTTTATTGTGCTAGAATTAATCAGGGAATTGTGCTTAATTGTCCGGTATTTTCCCGTTTTTCCGAAATATGCTTAATTTGACCGAAAATTCTAATTTTAATTAATTTGAATTTTCTGAGCTAATTATTTGCATTATCAATTGTAGGGAAATTATTGGTTAATATTTTGGGACTTAAAGAGAAATGCCACATCAACTTTATTTTAAGCTTAAATGAGGAAGTAGGTGTGAACTTGGAAAAAGGGAGGTGCGTAAAGCAGCAACACATGTCACGGCCTGGTAGAAGGCACACATGCTGTAATTAAATTTGGAGACAAGGGCTGCACATTTATGCATCAACGCCCATGAAAAAAGCTGCAGCACGTTGACGGATGCATGCTTGAATTTGGAGCACCAGATTGAATTAATTTGGGCTGAAGAAGAAATGGCAGTGGGGCCCATGGGGAATTAACAACGTGCATCCAGCAATCACGTGATGGAGGTGCATCTTCAAGCATCCAGGACTCCATCTGTAGCGGCCCAAGCAGCGTTGCACCAACACGCATATATGGAAGACGACCCAACAACAGCTTCTTCATTCCTCATGTTTTAAGCTTCTTTCCGGTCCAGCAGCGTCCAACACACTACGTCCAACAACTTTGCAACAAGCAGCTGCCAAATCCAACATTTAAATGCATGAGGGTGCGTCCAACAGTTTGGACTGTCACGGGCTTGAAGTGCAGCAGTCCACATTTGAAGCTATCCAGCAACTTAAGGAAAGTTGCAGCAGCACGGCAAGTTGAGAAGCTTGGAAGATATCATGGTCAGCTGATTGAGAGGTGCGTCCAACAATTAAAAAGGAGAGCAGCTTGGGAGTTTCGCTTAACACGACCAACACGAACAGTATTTGAAGCAGCTCACGTTCACACAATCAGCAACCATGTCCAGCTGCTTGAATAAAACGCAACAACACCACGGCCCAAAGTGATTCACGCCCAGCATCGAGAAGAATTGAAAGGAGGTGCAGCAGCATTGATCCAGCTCCTTCACGGCCCAAGCATCAGCTCCACATCCAGCAGCAGGTCTTGGAAATGGCTTTAATCTTGGAAGATGTGGTGCGTTCAGCAATGCAATGGGTTGGACTTCATTTAGCAAACACGCTGCAGCAAGGAATTGGAGGAGAGTGCTGAATTCTTTGGAAGCATGGAGAGTTGTTGTCTCGGGCTGAAGAAAAAATGAAGGAAGCAGCAGCCCATTTGAAAAACTCCACAATGGCAATAGGGTAAGAGTGTGGTCTTGGGATTGCTTCCTATTAGTAGCCGCCACTTGGTTCAGAGGAGAGAGGAATCCATCTTGGTTTTTGTTTTGGGACAACATATATTACGTAGAAAAAATTCTGGAGAAAGAGAGCTTGGAGCTTATTTTTATTTTCTTGAGTTTTGAGAGATATGAATGGAGATGATTGCTGGCAGCCGACACTCACATGTAGAGGGGGGTGACGTTTTTCGGCTGGGAGAAATGTTTACCTTTTTAGATGTTGGTTGAATAAATTCCTTTTGCTCGTTTCTTCATTAGCTTATTTTATTTCTATTAAGCACTTTCATTTTCTTGATTTTGATTGGTTTAGCAGTGGGGAACGGTACATTCAATATATCTCATTTACTTTCTTTGCATTGAACAGTGTGGTGTCACGGTGATGCTTCATTTCATTCACACGGTTACAGCAGCAACTTTTATCACATTTTATTTTCTTTTCTTTGGGCTTTTAGAAAGAAGTAGTTGATTTAAAAGCACATAACACTCTTGCATTGATTGTTTTGATTCCAGCATTACTCAATGATGAATGGCATTGCATTATTCCTGCATTGATTTTCAACGTTCCCTTTTTAGTTTAATAGTATTTCTATGCATATTAATTACAAGTGATTTCTTTGTTGCATTATGCTTTAGTTCATACACTTTGGTATTTAATGTTTTATTCAAGTGTTTTCATTTACTCTAATGCCTTCAATTATATTTAATTTTATTTAACTTTTAGTTTTAATTTAGTTTAATTCTCCTTGTAAAAACACCTTCAAACCCCCCCACTTCGTGTTAGACCTAATTCTCGAATCACAGTTTGGTCCTTGAGAGACGACCTAGGAGTCACTTCCTAGTCTATACTGCATTCCTAATATGCAATCAAATTTGATTGGGCGGCGACACCCATCAGGAAGTCAGGAAAATGATTTCCCGATCGGTCTTCGAAAGGAGGGATAAGGATGGACGTTTTGACAAAGTCAGGAAAATGACTTTGTTAAAGTTAAAAAAAGGGAAATCAGGAAAATGATTTCCCGATCGGTCTTCGAAAGGAGAAACAAGGATGGACGTTCTGACAAAGTTAGGAAAATGACTTTGTTAAAGTTACGTTCTGACAAAGTTAGGAAAATGACTTTGTTAAAGTTCAAAAAGGGGAAATCAGGATAATGATTTCCCGATCGATCTTCGAAAGGAGGGATAAGGATGGACATTCTGAAAAAGTCAGGAAAATGACTTTGTTAAAGTTAAAAAAGGGGAAATCAGGAAAATGATTTCCCGATCGGTCTTCGAAAGGAGAAACAAGGGTGGACGTTCTGACAAAGTCAGGAAAATGACTTTGTTAAAGTTCAAATAGGGGAAATCAGGAAAATGATTTCCTGATCGGTCTTCGAAAGGAGAGATATGGAGGGACATTTTGACAAAGCCAGGAAAATGACTTTGTTAAAGTTCAAAAAGGGGAAATCAGGAAAATGATTTCCCGATCGGTCTTCGAAAGAAGGATGGGCGTTCAGGCAAAGTCAGGAAAATGACTTTGTTAAATTTGCGAGAAGGGGAATCGGGGAAATGATTCCCGTTCGGCCTGCAAGATAAAATGCAAATGCGTTGATCGTTAAGCGTAGGATAAAGTAAATGCGTTGATCGCAAGATAAAATGTAAATGCGTTGATCGTTAAGCGCGGGATAAAAAGTAAATGCGTTGACATATAGTAAAAACAAAGGAGGGGCACGTTACATGATAAGTTCTGCTCAAAATAAAGACGAGGGGGAATGCTGGGAATAGGGGAGTGCAAATACAAGTCATGACAACAAATGAAGGGTATTAAACAAGTAACTAGCCCTTGGTGACATTGACATATAGGGGAATGAGAGAGGAAGCTTTGGGAGCTTGGGGTGCGCTGTCCGGAGCTGTCTGGTCGGGTGCGGAGGTCGTTTCGGTAGAAAGCTGGGGAAAGATGTCAACAAGTTGCCCATCCACTAAAATTTTCATGATGTTGAAGCCTTCGTATTCTAAAGGTGATTTGAAGAAGTAGTGACATTGGGCGATTCCCTGCTCAAACCCACGTTGGCGTTCTTCGCACAATTCATCCTCTAAGGCTGCAAAGTCGGCCAATGATTTGTCCCGGTCGGCTATGGCGGTGTCTTTCTCAGAGGTTAATTGTTTGAGTTGGTTGGAAGATTGCTGAAGGATGAGAGTCAAAGAGTCCACTGATTGCTGGAGGCGCTTCACTTCATTCTGAGACTCGAGGAGAGAGGCAGCGGCTTTGGTCCGTTCGTCTTCTGCCAGCTTGTTGGCTTTCTCGAGGCTTTCAGTGAGGGAGGCAATTTCCTCTTTTGCCTTGCCCAATTTGTTGTTGGAAATCTCGAGCTCGGAGACTAGAAGGGGCTTGGTCGTCCCAGCAGCATAGTTCAGGCAGATGCTGGCTCGGGAGAGCAATTCGTAAGCCATGTCGGAAGCTTCAGAGGGAGTTAGTTTTTTGAAGGGCTCCCTTTCTTCTGGTGAAAGGTTGAATTCGAGGCGGTCGGATACATGAATGTTGGGGTGAAGGGGGCCAGAGAGAAGGGGGTCGGGATTTCTTTTCTTTTTGGGAGGGGAAGGGGTCTTTTCCTGAGATTGGCGTTTTCTTCCCTTGGTCTTTGCGGTGGAGGAGATGACGGTCGGTTTAGAATCATCGGTTTTCGAGATGTCTAATGGTTGGGGCGGGGCAGAGCTAGAGGGGGCAGCGGTAGAGGAGGAGGAGACAGTAACATGTCCACTGCGTTGGTTCTTGCGGGCCAGGGCACGGACAAAGGTTTGGTGTTTCTCCATGCCGCCAAAGAAGTCTGCAAAGAAAGCACAAATTTAGCAAGTTAATAATGACCGGTCGGTGAATGAAAAATAAAAAACAAACTTACCGAACACTCTAGCTCATAGAGTGTCAGATCCAATGAGTTCTATGAGTTTGCGAGAGGAGGTCTTGCGGGGTAGCTGATCAATTTGACGGATTACTTCCAACTCATCATCGGTCATTTCGGACTTGTTCCAAGAGATAACGTGTTTGGGGTGTTCGGTCCAGTAGAGAGGAAATTTGGGTTTATCTTCGGAGAAGTACTTGGCTCGGCCGGGTTCTCGTATGGCTATTTTGAAAAAGTTGGTTTTGAAGTCTTTGTAGGAAGAATTGAATGAGGTGAAGAGTTGTTTATCTTTTATGGGGACTAGGGAAATCCAGCATTTGTTTGGATGAGGTTGGGTGCGGGAAAAGAAGAGGAAAGAGGCGGGGGTAGGGGTTAAAAGCAAGCCGGTACATAGGACTGAGAAGGCTTGCATGAAAGCCCAGCCGTTCGGGTGAAGTTGAGCGGGGCAGATATTCAATTCTCGGAGTACGCCACATTGAAACTCGGAGAAGGGGAGCCTTACTCCTAAGTCTCGGAAAAGAGTTAAATAGGCATAGAAAAAATCCAAAGCATACCCTTCTCGACCATGACATACTCGTTCGTTGGAGCGGCATACCACCAGAGATATGTCGTTGTAGTCTCGTCGGAGATCAGATAGAAGATCTACCGATTCTAGTAGGCGTATGATGGAGGAAGTGGAGATAAAGTAGGAAGGGTAGCCTCGGGCTTCATGAGGAGCCCAGTCATAGCCTGAGATGGCTGGAGGAGGAGCGATACCGGTCCACTCAAGTGAATTGTCCACATTAAACTCAACGTCGTCGAGGGGAGCTTCCTCCCGAACGGGTTGACCAAAGGACAGGGACGAAGAGGAAGTAGCCGAAGTCGAAGCAACCGCGTCGTCAGCGTACCCCCGACCCTCGTCTCCAGACTCATTGGATGACCACGTAGATGAAGACATTACCTGAGCAAGTTGGTAGGCACAAGAGGAACGAGAGGTGTAATGTTTTGTAGCGGGAGGTGTTGTGGAGAGAGCGGGAGGTGTTGTGCAGAGAGGATGAAGTGAGAAAAATGGGGGAGGGGCCCTCCACCTTTTATAGCCGAGAAAAAGGGATTAGTGAAGCATCTTAGCCGTCCATAGGTGATAGATCTAACGGAGGGAAATTGGTGACTCTTCGGTGGACAAGTATGATTGATGGGAAGAGAGATCTTGACCATTCGCGAATATTTGATCGAGTGGTTGAGGTGACGAGACGTTTCGATACCAGGTTTTCCTGTAAGGGCATTAACCCCTTCGCTGACATTGTCGCTTGGGGCTTG
Organism: Vigna radiata var. radiata; assembly: GCF_000741045.1. NCBI lineage: Eukaryota > Viridiplantae > Streptophyta > Magnoliopsida > Fabales > Fabaceae > Vigna > Vigna radiata. The sequence goes on from NW_014542858.1 coordinate 634,373, forward strand.
GGGGGCTTGTGTAGTAGAGGGGGTTCGGCGGGGCCGATCGGTAGGGAGACCGGTCGGGCGGGTTTCAGGTTGGTATGATGGTAGAGAAGCATTGATGGATTGTGATGGAAAAGTAATGGAAGATGCGACGATTTAAGGTAATTAATAGTCAGTTACGGATGTAAGGGCTATAAATAAGGAATCATTGACCAGGTACAAACACCTTTTTCTAATTTAGAATCACTCA
>NW_014542858.1:635058-681825 GCF_000741045.1 Vigna radiata var. radiata
AGCATCCGAGGACACGAACTGATAGGACGAGTTGGACGATCGGGAGCAAGAGCGAGAGTTCATCTAGACGATTTCGTATCCTACATACTGAAACAGAATATAAATACCACCCAAAAATATTTCAGAGTTTCTCACTCAAAAACCTTAAATTGTCAAATACAAATATTTTTCCACAAGAAATCACATACACCTAAATCCCATCCCGATTACTACTCAAGGATAGCCACAACCTAAAATATATACATAATTTTAAACCAGGAAAAGAAAATATTTAATTTAATTTCCATAAATTCCCATTAAACAGGAGAGACTTTATAAATAGTTTAACACTTTACATGTATGAAGAGACTTAAATAAATTTTTTAACCTATAAATACCTAAAGAAATCCATCGCCCTTTGTACTTCAAACTCCGAAGATATAGAGCCTTAAAACTTTTTCTTCTTCCAAACAAACTCAAAATTATACAAAATTTATTAGAAGTGGACTTTAAGCCTAACTCAACCCACAAAACCGGCTTGTAAGGTGAAGTTTGCATCTCACTTATATATTATAATTTGCCTTATTTTTTATCGATGCGGGACTTCCAACACACCCCCTTCACACCGAATAAAAATGCCCAAAAAACAAGAAATATCACTAGGATAGGCTTTGATACCATATTAGAAGTGAACTTTAAGCCTAACTCAACCCCACAAAACCGGCTTGTAAGATGAAGTTTGCATCTCACTTATATATTATAATTTGGCCTTATCTCTAGTTGATACGAGACTTTCAACACAATTTAAACATATTAATCGAAAAAATATTGTTAACTAAGACTCGTAATTATGTGTGCCTCTAAAGGCTTTTTCTAATTGAAAACAACTGTATGGTGATATTCTTGTAAATTTTGATATTCTTGTAAATTTAAAAATTGGGTGACAAATGTCATAGGATATATATAACCATTGCAACATTTCACAAAGAAAACAAGAAGAAAAGTGAGAAGAAAGGCACAACGAGTGAACTTATTATGTTGAGCAATAATGCATTGGTTCAACAACTAATTATATATAAATAGAGTACATTCAACACAAAAAAAATTAGTTTCATACATAATTTCTCATTGTATTCAACAATAAATGATTATAAAATTTATATTTATCTTTTTTTACATGTAGTTTCTTTTAAAAATTAATTTATGTAAATATATAATAAAAGAATTTATTGAAAAATGTAAAATTTGAAATTAGAAAACGTTTAAACAATAAAAAAATATATATATATATATATATATATATATATATATATATATATATATATATATATATATATATATATATATATATATATATATATATATATATATATATATATATATATAAAAGTTACTAGGCGTTAGAATGCTACTAAAAAGTTTTCAAGAACTGATACGTGTCTTTCTGCATGCATGCATACTTGGATTCATATTCCTATGCTCGACGACAACTTAAGTCATAAGTTCACGTGAAGAGTGAAAGACAAAACTTCGTGCAGGTTCACGTGAAGAGTAATGACAAAACTTTGTGCAGCTCGAATCTCGTACAATCAATATTTTAATCATAAAAAATCTTGTTCAAGAGAAGACAGTAATGCCTATAAATTGCTACATGCATGAAGAGACTATAACACATCACGAAACTCATAAGAAAAAATCTGCAAAACTAAAGAATGGCTTATGCTAGGCTTGCTCCTTTGGCTCTCTACTTGCTCGCCACTTCCAGTACGTATCATTCCATTCTTCTTAACCTTTTTTCATCATTTCTTGTTATATGTGTTTCAGAACTACACAAAATTAAATATCGTGTTTGTTTGTTCTGACTTTGAAATATCATTGTTAGTAATGTTTCCGATGAAGAAGATAGAAGCAGTAGACTGTTCAGGTGTTTGTTCACCGTTTGAGATGCCACCGTGCGGGTCAACTGATTGTCGCTGCATCCCTATTGGACTAGTTATTGGTTACTGCACTTATCCAAGCGGACTTTCATCTGTGGCGAAGATGATAGACGAACATCCGAACCTATGTCAATCTGATGATGAATGCATGAAGAAAGGAAGTGGCAACTTCTGTGCTCGTTATCCCAATAACTACATCGATTATGGTTGGTGCTTTGACTCTGATTCTGAAGCTCTTAAAGGATTCTTGGCCATGCCTGCAGCAATCACCAAGTAATACGTGTATGCCTGTGAAAAAAGTGGTCATGAATGATGCATTTTATGGTGCATCTACGGCTGTAAATAAAAGGAGTGTTCACCAACTTATATAGTTGGTTACTGTAGACTCCTGTCACTTGAGTTAATAAACAAGAGCGTTCTGAGTAACTTCTTTTGTTGGAAATACGTAAGAGAAAAAGAGCATAGTTACATCAAGAAAAGGAAAATTGGTTGATTTGTGCGTCAGTTTGTTAACGTAATACAACTGTTGTTGCTTAAAATAGCACTGAACCTTAGCAGATGACGAAAAAATTTAACAGAATAAAGACCATCTAAACTTTGGCTTCTAACAAACACAGTCAAAACTGTTCCATGTTAACAACTTTTTTTTTTTTTTTAACAATTTTTTATTAGTTTTTATATATTTAAAACAAATCAATGACGAGATATTTATCAATAACGAGATATCAATTAAATGGTTGTAAAATAGTTATAAAAAAATTGTTAAGAAAATACTTTTCGTCAAAATTATGAGCATAAGCATGCTTGAACATGTTAACTCTAGAAAATATTAACTCTAGAAACTCAAAATGTTTGGTAAGCTAGCATATATCCTTGTATATGAGGATAATTAATTTTCAATATCTACCTTCTTAAGTATATTAATTAGAGTAGGATCACTGAACATAAGAAGGTGATGATTCCACCTAAGTGTTGCAATGAACTAAGTGTTGTTTTCTTTCCATTTCCGTGTTGTTCTTTATTTTCTGCATTTTCTTGAGTATCTTGTTTAATTCTATTCATCATTGAATGCATTCCATTTCTCTGTTAGGAGTTCGATATCTGATCTGTGCTTCAGTCAATTATTTTTAATTTTCATTCGGTGAATTTTGTTTTTGAGTCTTTTAATTTTGAAATCATATGTTTTGTTTAAAGTCATGTGCATTGCTTGAAATGATATGTTTTGTTTAAAGTCAATCCTTGTTTATATATATATATATAGAGGGTATCATCTCTTGTAATCATTTTGTATGTTATGTAATGTTATGTTGCTCAAATTTGACCATAATACTTGTCCTTGATCAAGACTAAAACAACATTAGTTGGCCCTCTAGTCACATTCTTAGTTGAGTTGGTCCAACCTTTCTTTGAGCCACCAAACATCACATAATCTTCACCAAACCACCAAAAGTCGTAAACCTTCATACTTGTTCACCATCATTGTGCAACCTTGGACCATTGTTCCTACCATTTTTTGCACCATCCAACTCCAAGGGACCATCTCCAGACATCCTTCTAGCTTTGGTTCTTCAAGAGCTAATATATTATTTGTTTTTCCATGGTATTATATTTTTATCTCTGTTTGTCTTGCCTTATTGGCCATTCATCATTATATTGTTATCGTGGTTCTCCCACTTATTTCTTTTTTGGAGTCATTTGGTTTCTGGCTTAGGTGTTTGAGTCATCATATGCAGAGATATACTATAAATTACGAGGGAGATTAATATTTTAATCCGGTGAGAAATTTATGAAAAGACAGAATAAGTAGGACTGCTCTTTTAAATTAATCTTTTAGATTATTCTGACTCAAGGTTTAAGTAAAATTTCTCAAAAAAAAAAAAAAAATAAAATTAAAATCTCAATGAAATTATGGCTAGGACCTTTTTAAGTATCACGTAATAGTCTTGGATCTAGAATAGATTTTTTTTTTTTATGTTTTGGTATCTGACTGCCCCTGTTTGTCGCTCCACGCTGCCAGCTAATATTCCAAGTCTCACATTGAATCCTACCTTTATATTCTGTTCGTGCGTTCTTCTTTATCTTCAGGTTAATTTTATATTTTAATTTTTATTTAGTTTCCATTTTTGGTAAAATGTGTTACTATTAAATTAAATAGAATATGAAATTAGTAGCTTTTATTAATGGTTTTTTTAAAACTAGATCGTCTATACAAACCTTATTTTAAGGTTTAAGAGACGTTTAAACGAACGTCTAGAATAAATTATAAAAAAATATTAAATATAAGGACCTGCAAATAAGTCAAGATTAAGGGCACATGATCTTAGAAGGGGTTTTTCAAAGTCAGATTCTTCATTTGCTAATTTTTCACTTTCTCTCTCTAAAACCCTTTTTCCCTAAATATTGCTCTACCTTCTCTCTAAAATACTACTCTGTTGAACCGTTCAATCTTTGGTTTGAAGGTGCCTAAGCGCTCGCGGCTTCGAGGGCTTCATTCTGAACCGATTACTTTCTCTGTCTCCTTCCGGTAAGTGGTTTTCCTATTTCCTCCACTATTTTCGAAACCTCGGGCTTGGGGTTTTACTGATTTCATGCAATTAGAACCTTTCCTTTTTTGATTTCTATTATATTCTAGCTCTAAGAGTTGTTTTCCATCTCCTCTTTGGTGAGTTGTAGGGCGTTGTTGTGCTCCGTTGTGTGGGTACTGTCTTAGGGCACTCTTAGCAAGTGGTACTGTTAAGCTTTCCAGGTAAGGGGAGTTGATTATCTTTTTAGGAATTTATTTTATAAAATAACTGCATGTTGAATGTTGAACTGATGTGTTTGTGAAGCTGCCCTGCAATTTTTTAATTTTATTGGATGCCCAAACTGAGACTGTGAAACTGATGAAGAGTATAAAGCTGTGAATTGGCATGGTGATGAATTTTATCTGTTTTGAATTGAGTTGCTGACTGAAATTGAATGTGATATTGTTGAATTGATGCGTTCTGGTATAAGCTTGATTGCGTAAAGGAGGAGTCTGTGATTTATTTCTTGTGCATTGTTTGATGAATCTAATATGTTTCTGAATGAGTTATTGACTGTGATTGATGATGTTTTGAAAAGGCTTTGGGTGAGACTTTAATAAGCATCGTTTGGGTAGTACTTGGATGCATGGGTACTGTTTCAGGATACTGTGAGAGGGGGGTAAAATATAAAAATTGGGCGTTTGAGGTTTAGAGCACAACATACTAGTTTAGGTAACTTAAATAAATTAATACTGTGAGAGGGGGGTAAAATATAAAAATTGGGCGTTTGAGGTTTAGAGCACAACATACTAGTTTAGGTAACTTAAATAAATTAATACTGTGAGAGGGGGGTAAAATATAAAAATTGGGCGTTTGAGGTTTAGAGCACAACATACTAGTTTAGGTAACTTAAATAAATTAATTAAAACTGGTCGAGAGCCTTTCTTTGTTGGTAGGATAGAGGGGACTTAAAAACCTGAGTTGGCACATCCCTGATCATAGAGCAGCCCTGGCCTGTTCCAGTCAGTTGTGACTAGTCATATGTGCTAGCGCCGAAGGTGAGTCTAATGCGTGTTCAGACATCTGAGTGACCAATTGGTAAATTAAGAGAACATGGTAAATTATTTAGAGGAAATACATATCATAATATATTATACTATTAATGTATAGATTATATATATATATATATATATATATATATATATATATATATATATATATATTAGTTTAATATAAATTAAAAATGTTTGTGCAATGGTTTAATAGAAAATTTATAATAGAAGTATGGTTTAATATAACTTTTATAATATAGCTGAAAGAAACAGGATTTTATATCTGTACAAGGTTTAGGCATTGGAAATAAATTGTAAAAGATTATGTGATGGAAACCCATTTAGGGCATTCCATTCAAAGAAGTACTAACTAAAGCTAAGGCTAAGAAAGGGAAGTGAAGAAAGACTTTTCTTGATTTTCTTTCTCTAAGTTTTAGAAGGATTCTCTTTAATATGTTTATATGTGTTTTGTAGGTCTAATAAAGCTAGGAAATCATGGATCAACTAGATGATTTAGCATGGACCAAACCAACCCAAGAAGAAGGACAAAGAAGTCATTTACACAAAGGGAAGGGGGTGAGTTTAGCAAGCAAGGGGTTGCCTGAAGAAATACATATGTTTCACACGTCACCACGTCTGATACGTGATTATGTTGCATGCTTGCTGCACTTCCACGCACGGTGCCTTGCTGATTCCAGAAGTTCTTCATGTATCTCACACTGTAGCCAAGTGTTTCCAGATCTGCATTATTTTGCTTTCATCTCTACCATCCAAAGCTTGGAGAATCACTTATAAATTCTCCTAGCTCACATTGTAAAAACAATTTTGATGTTGGAGAGAAATGAATTGCTGATGCTTGTTTCCAGCCATTTCTCCACCGAGAGTCAACAACCTTGTGCTTCCTTCCATTTCTCCTTTAGCTTCTTTCCGAGAGAAGGCCTTCTAAGCTAGTTCCATTCCACCAATGCACTTCAATCCACTTCACTTTCCATTATACAAATTCCTTCCGCTACACATTGTCTTCCAACTTCCGTTTGCATCTGCTGAAACTGTTTCATCGGTTGAATTTCACGGATCTGCAAAGAATAACACCAACCATGGAGCTATCAAGTGGTATCCAGAGCTAGGTTTCGTCAATGCGTCTACTCGAGAGCTAAGTCCAGTTTTCAACTCGTTTTCCATTTCTGTCATGTTCTGTTCTTGATATGTTACTGTTACATTGCATTTTTCTGATTTGATTTTCGTTTTGAGTGAATGTTTGCTTTCGTTCACTGATCTATAGTGTTTCTCCATCATTTTAATTGGTGCATTTGGTTTCTTTGTGTCAAATTCAGCTTTCAATTTCATATTCAAGTTTGTTCACGGTCATGTGCAATTCTCTGTTGCCGTTTTAAGTCTGTCACTGTTTTGAATCTGTTCAGCGCATGTTTTTTCGTTTTTCCATGTGTTCAATGCATTTTCTAGCTTTATTTTGATCACATAAAGCAATGAGGCATTGCCTAGCTTTGATCAAGGAAGTTTAGAGCTTTGATCGAGAGTTTCCGTTTGCACATTCTGCATGAAAATGATTTCTCTGGTTTGATCACGTAAATCTGTTTTGTTGAATTTTCTTTGCATATAAAGCTTTGAACAAGTTTATTTGATAATATTAAACATGTTCCAAGTTGTGCCAACCAGTATTAGTCATTAAAATGCAAAAGGAGTGATTGTGTTGCTTATAAAGTGGTTTTCCCGAGAGAACACTTCTCTGTTTTGAATATTCCAGCTATGCACCGTGCTGTTGTGTTCATTGCTTGTGTTTAGGCCATTTAATCTCTTCTAGCTCCTCTTTTCCAAGCTAGATCTAGTTATTAGGACCAATCTTGATTGACTTTTGATCCAACCAGCTTTGATTCTCTGCATTTTCTTTTCAAATCTGCTGCAATTTTCAAGTGTTTTGCTGCATTATAGCAACCAACGTGGTGATTTTGTGCATTTGAATAATTCTATGTATTTGGACTGTTGGCTCAAGTTTATTTGACCAATACAAACTTGTGTGCACAGTTGAATTGGTCTTTTAACAGCCAATATCCAAAATCACCTTTTAAACCACCACTTTTGTTTGAAAATTATAAGTGGACAAGTCATTGTGAGATTCTGAGTGTTTTGGTACTGTTTGCTTGATTGTGCAATCATATTTGGTGAATTGAAACTTGCTTCTACTGTTCATATGGCCATTGTGTGCATTTAGCCGAAACACATACACCAAAACACCAAATTCTAGTGCATTTTGGGAAGTGAAGTAGTCAAATTCTACACTGCACATTCCCTTGGCTGTTTTACAGATTTTACACGTCCTATTTCACATTGTAAAATTGCTTGAAATTTCAATTACACGTTTGCATCACTGCTAGCCAAGATTTACCACTGCTGTTCCAACTTTCCAACCACCATTTTTAGTGCAATTTCTGCATTTTTAGCAATTGCAGCTATGTGTTGATGAATTTGAATGTTTCAGTGTTTTCTTCACATTTGAGCAAGTTTATTTGGTCATTCCAAACCTGTATGCACTGTTCATTTGGTCAAAATTGAGCTGGTATTCACACTACAAGAAAAATGCGAATTATATACGGACTTTTATATACGGATATGTATCCGTATATAATGGGAATATTATATACGGAAGTTTTGTACGAATCTGGACAATCGTGATTATATACGAATTTTCCGTATGTAATGGGGAAAAGTTTTATATACGGATTTTCCGTATGTAATATCAGTGTGTAATATTGGCGCCTTTAGGCGCGAAGTTTGACACGGATTTATCCGTATATATGGCTGTATGTAAGTTGAAGATAATATTATCCGCTGATTTTACATACGGAAATGGAGTTAATAGTAATTAAAAAATAACATGTAATTAAAAAAGAGCATAGTGAAAATGAAAGCTTTTCTCAGTCTCGACTCTGCTCACTCTCGAATCTTGTCACTCTCGAATGTTCTCACTGTCGAACCCTAAGCTGCTCCCCTTGCTCTTCTCACTCTCGGTTCCTAACCTTCTCGCTGCATTCTCAATGGTCCGTGACCATTCTCAGTGGCCCTAAAGCAGTCTGCACAGTTGTGAGCTTGCATGATTATTGTCCTTCACTGAAACCATAACCTCGCACTCGTTCTCCCTGGTGTGACGGGAACCCTCTTTTTCCTTCTGCCGAACCACCATCCTCCATCATTGGAACCTTAGTGTGGCATTGGAGTGTAGTTGTCGTCATTGGAACCCCGGTGAGTAGTCGAAGCTTTGATTCATTTTTTTTTTCGTTTTGCTGTGGTTGTTGGTTGGCACATTGACATATTATTTCTCATTATTGTTTGGAGGTTCTAAATTGTGATTAAGGAAACCCTAGGTTGGTTTCGTCGATCTAGAAGATATAAGCTCGAGCTGCCATTGTGTTGAACACCAGGTAAGTTTCAGTTGTTTAGATTTAGGTTTGTTTTATCTTGATGATTTGTAATGGAAAAAATTTGAATTAGGTTTTTTCAAGTGTTGCAGAAGAAGTTTTCAAGTGTTGCAGAAGAATTAGGTTTTAAAGTGAATTTGAAGCATAAGAAAATAAACATTTCCAATCCTGGAGTAAGTGATAAATTCTCTGTTTCACATTCCAAGATCTTTAGTAGTTTATCATTAGTTTTTGGTTCCTCGATTTCCTCATGGCTTAGTGAAGGATTTCTTCATGGCAAGAACTTGCTTCCTCGATTTTGTCTAAATGCTACTTGTAATATTAGTTATTAAAGATTGTCATCTATTGTAGGTAGCTTAGGAGCATGAACAGTTTTCAAGGGTGAGAGTTACTACTGCCACTCTATCCGAACTCTCTATAGCACCTAAATTGCTAGAAAAGGTTGGTGGTTTGGTTGACAGCAGGTTCATATGTGGACCTAAATGGCAAAATTTTGTTATTTTTTTACCTTCTTACTGACTGAGCTTCTGCAGGCATTTTGTTAATGAAACAACTTTTGTCAGGAGTGTGAAATTAATTGCTGAAAGTCTTGCGGTAAGATTTATTTACCTGATTATACTATAAGTCATTCTTCATTCCCTCACTGAAAAAACAAAAGATTAAGGAATGTAGCCTCTTATTGTCCTTATTATTTATTCTGCTTCCAATCATTTGGCATAATAAGAATCATGAGGGAGTGTTTTGTTTGTTTGTTTGTCCTGGCAGTAGTTGTAATATTATTCACTATATTTGATGCAGTGAGTGTGCATTTATATTTGGACACCAAGGAAATAACATCCAGATATTTGCAGATAACACCAACTTGGCTGTATCTTATACTCCTTTAGGTATTACTCAATCATAGACATTTTGCTTCTTTTTCACTTTCTTCATCTAAATCATGCTTTGTTGACTTTGTTTGATCAACTGAACTTGCTTTTTCACTTCAACACTGAATTGAATCTACAATTATATTGATTTTTATTCTTTTATACTGCTATGATATGTCTTTATTTTGTTGTTAAAATTCACTTCTTAAACCATCAAATTTGCTTAATTTTAGAAGTGAACTAGTGATTTTTGGATGCATTCTGTTTTACTACCGTTTCAGTGTTCAAACATGTTCCCATTGATCATATAAAGTTGCTTGAAGGGTCATTAACACTGGTCAAACACGAACACTCACTTTAGTACCTGAAACCACCATATTTTAGCCACTTTTTAATGTTGCAGTTGGCATAGTACAATAGGTGTGTGTGTGTTTATAAATCATGACTTAACCCTTTCAACGGTTACTAAATAAGTTTAAGTTAGTTGATACAAGTTAGTTTGTTAGCTAATGATTGAAGGAAATCTCTCGGGAAAAATACGAAAGAAGGGAAACATGTTTTGTTGTGGAAATCATTGAGCAAATATTTTTCAATGCTTTCCATGTCCCTCTTCATATTATGTTGGTTTTTGCCATCTTCTGGACCAGTCACACCAACATATTCATGATCATCAGAGTTATTAATCAACCTGGTAATTTCTTCCTGCACTGAATCATTTGTCATATGCTGAACCTTCTGATTGAATTCTTTCTCCATCTGATCACTTGGCATTCTTTCTTCCATTTTGAAAGTTTCCACAACATCTCCTAGTGCACTTTGATCAAAATATGTTTCATCCTCAAAGCCTTTTGTTGCTGAAGGCAGAAGATTATTGGGCAAAATTCCAATGCATTCCTCTGAATCAGCCTTCAGACCTGACTTCTCAATCTCTCCCTCCAACAACTGCTCTCCAACTTCCACATTGTTCAAGAGCATTGGACTAGGTGTCACATGTATAACTTGCTCACTTTCTTCAACTTGCTTTTCATTGACAATAATTTGCATGTTTTCTTCCACATCGCAAATTACATTATCAACTTCCTCAGAATCAGCAATCAGACCTGACTTGTTAATTTCTCCCTCCAATAAATAGTCTCCAACTTCATCAACTAGTTCCTTGTTGACATCCATATGCATGTTCTCCATTTCACCAATTCCAACATCAATTCTTGCTGTTTCCGGGAAAAGTTTTGTTTCGGACTGCAACACTTTAGTCTCTGAATTATTCAGCTGCTTCGGGGAAAAATCAATCATTCTATCTGAAGCTGGTCTTAGACTTATTTTTCTTGAAGATACAAACTTCGCTTCAGACATATCAACATTTTCAAACACAATGCCTAAAACAACACGGTTAGAGAGATTACAAATTCATTACTTAAAAATCAAGGGAGAAATTTTGATGAACTATCATTATAAATAAACTTTAAAATAAAACAATTCACTGTACCTGAAACAACCATTTCATGAACATTAAAATCTTTCTTCACTTCACTTAATGCATCATTTGATAGGAACTGAACTGGTGTCCCATCCGAATCTTCAAAAGTCGAAGATTGGAACTCATCTGTAAATTGTTCAATAGTCGCTTTGGTCTTGTATTCAACTTTCTCAATCTTGTACCTTTGCATGCTTTCTTTCAAGTTACAAGTTCCTATATCTCCAAGTGGACTCGGGTCAGAATACGTTTCAAACTAAAAGCTCTCAACTAAGGAGGCTTCTAGGTTATGGGGAGAAAATCTAGAGCATTCCCCTGGATTTGCAATTGAACCTGTATTTTGTGGTGATTTCAACTCCTCTTTACACGTATTTGCATTTGCAGACAGATGGTTCAGAAAGCCAGCCATAGAAGATTATGAAACCAATTATACTTAAAGACATAACGAATAAATTTGAAAATCAAAATTGCACTATACCTTGGTAAATATTAAGACCACTAGACACTACTTCATTTTCTGGATAACTGCTCTGAAATTGATCATGTGTGCCAACTGAAGATTTACTCATAGATATATGAAGAGGCTATATGTAACCATACCTTCCAGAGTGTTAAATGTTGCTTTAAAAGAAATAAATTTAATCCATATATACACAAGCAAAAACACGTGCAAAAAAATTAATTACAACATATATTGATAGGTAATAATCCATACCACTTTTGAAATTGTAGGTTCATGGGATATGCTAAACGTTCAGTTAAGAATAAAGCTAGGGTTGAAGGATCTATTTGCGCATCATATTTGCACAAAGAAACAACTCATTTTTGTTCCCACTACTTCAAGAACTTTATGTTAACACCACAGACAAATAGAAATGAAGTAGACATTGAAATTTAAAGGACAACATTAGCAGTGTTTGACCAAGGTGGTCGTCATTCGGGGAGGGAATCAACTCATTGGCTAAGTGACAAAGAATTGAGATCAGCTCATGTTCATGTCTTGATCAATTGCAATGAAGTTCAACCTTATCTTGAGTAAGGCTCCAAATAAATTGCTTTTCTAAAGTTGTTGTTGTTATCTATTAAATTGACATTGACCGAATATTGTCATATGTATGGACAGCTCATTCTTACATACCTATCAACTTTCTCAGTCAAACAGTTCGAACCAAATACATGCAAATTTCCCGTTGTGGTTCAAGGATCAAGTAGGAGTTCTGAAATTCTTCCACATACACTTGTTATTCACGTATTTATTCANTTAATAGTATTGAATGAATCCATATATTTTGTGGTTGTAGGTTCATAACGATCCTTNAAGTGTGAGAAACCAACATCTTAGAGATTTATCACTTGGTCCTTTAAGATGTGTAAANGAATNGCATACATACTTTGTGAATGGATATAAATTTCATACCCATGCATGGAGCCANGGCAAGAGGACTATAAATAGTGGGGTTCATGTTAAAGGCCTTACAGAAGGGGGTGAAGATGATTTCTATGGTCTCATTAAGCACATATATGAGCTCGAGTACAATACCTCAACCATTGAAAAGAAGATTGTATTATTTTATTGTGATTGGTTTGATCCATCAAGAACAGGGACAAGAGTGGATTCAAAGTATGGCATTATGGATATACGAATGGATAAAAGATATGTCTTGTTTGATCCTTTTATAATTGCACATAATGTAGAACAAGTGTATTATGTCCCATATCCTGCATCACGCACGGGCAAACGGGGTTGGTGTGTTGCAATAAAGACCAAACCTAGAGGTCGTATAGATTCTAATGAGGTAGAATCCGAGGTGCCATACCAAGTGGAGGAAATGTCACATGTTAANGACATCATTGAAGTTGAAGAAGTTATCCGATTGCAAGATATAGAAGTCGGTCTTGATGAAGTGGACCCCAACAATGTACCATCAGTTGAAGGGTATATGGATGAAGAAACAAGTGAATCGGAAGAAGAATGCAGTGAAGAGGGACAAAGTGAANATGNGGACGAAGATTCATTTCACACATCTAGCAATGAATAGAGTTAGNATGTGATGGTGTACCCATGGGTGATCATAAACCCATACTTTTAGAGTGGACAAAGAAGAAGTGATGAAATCATTTATGTAATTGCACTTTGCATGTTATTTTGACACCATTTGTGTTTGAGTAGTTATTATGCTAATTTTAATTTATTCTACAATGGTTTTGTGTGGATTAAAGTTTTGCATTCTTATTTTCTTCTTCATTGTGTATTAATGGTAAACAAAAACAACATCATCATCTTCTTCTCCTAATTTTCCTTTCCATTGAATTGTAAAAATAAATTGACCAACAATTTTGTTTTTATGTTGAAGAATATGGCAACAAGTGGTTGTGACCCTCCTATTCCGCCTTCAGGAAACTCAGATAAGGAGAAGGGGAAGAAGAAACCTTATCCGGTCAAGTTGATGTCCCGTTTCAATAACGTAAGTACTTCAAGTAGGCAACCATCTACACCTACCTCCACTGCTAGATCTGTTCCACCACCATTGGTAATTCCTGGTTTGACACCTACTGCACCATCTATTCAACCTTCATTGGAAGTTCCTGCATTCACACCTAGTCCACAACAACGTGGTGCTGATCAATGGAGATCACCCTCCCCCCATGTTGGTTCTAACCCAACAACTCCTACAAATATTGCACCAACACCTCCTACAGGGGATGGAGTTCCACATTCAAGTTTAGCGGGAAATTTTGAAGATGTTTCCAACAATCGTCCAATCATTACACCTATTGGAGGAGGGTAACAAAAAATGAATTTTATGTAGCTAATTGTATAATAATGTATTATTCTAATATTGGACTTTTATTTTGGTATAGGTTTTATCCAACAAAAACAGCATCCAAAGCAATCACAGCCACCATTAAAGGACAATTTGATGAGGCATGGGTGACATGGGGACAAATCCCTCAGAGTCGCAGAGATGTTTTCTTTGAGCGTTTTAAAGTACACTTGTGTTTACTCATCCTTTAATATTGTTTTAAGGTACACTTGTTTGGCTTGTGACAGATTTATTACTCTCTTTGTTCCTTTGAAAATCTAGGAAAATAGGGTTAACATAGGAAGTGAATTTGGTTTCATGAATTTGGTTTCTGACATAACTTCCCCAAGGATTTCAGCTAACTATTCTTTTCCTTATTCAACATGTCTGGTTACAAAGATTCCCTCTGCTTGCTTTTTGATTTTACTCAGCAAAAAGCTCTGGGGGGCTACACATTCTAAAGCACAAAACTACTTCTATTCTTCTGAATAACATGCACGATTCGTGAACCTCTTCATGCTTTTCATTAAATATTATTTGGTATGATAAACCAGTCCCAAGTTCTAGAAACTAAAACCGTCCAACACCCTTTGTAAAATTTTTAAAGTAGCAAATGATTAAAAAGGAAGGGTGAGGTTAACTACTGATGCAACAAGACATTATGGGTCTGGTGGGCCTCACTTTTGTGTTTTTCTTTTCTTTTTTTAATTCCAATTATTAAATTTCATTGTCTCTTGCCAGACAGCCATTTTCTCAATTGTTGGAGAGAGATGATATCTTAAGCTATATATATACATATATATAAATATATATCTATATATATCACAGAAGTTAAAAGATATGCTGCATAAGATTAAGTAAGAGGAGAGGCTTAAGGATTTTCTGTACATTTTCCAAATTGTGAATTGTTTAAAGAACACATTCAAAGTTGAAACCATGGAAACTTCTCATCCTCTTTCTATTGAAAGCTTCTCTTACAGTTGGTTGGTGAACCTGAAGCCATCCATAGAAAGCCTTGAAGGCTCCCTCACAGCTTCCCTTGATGCTTCTGATGAAGCTTCCTTCATTGAAATGGACCCAAGAATGCCACCTTCGAAAAGGTTCTTCAGAAACTCTCAAGATTTCAAATTTGACTTCCCCACTTCACAGTACCCTCTCACTCTTGTTGATGCTGATGACCTCTTTTCCAATGGTTATCTCATGCCCCTTTTTGTTGAGTCTTTGAAAATGGAAGCATATGAGGCCTCAGATTCCAATCCAAGTCTACCTTCCTCATCACATGTGCCAAAAATTGTGGTTCCTAATGCTCATTCTAGATGCCCTTCATTGAAAAGGTGCAGAACAATGTCAAGGAGAATATTTCAAAAGTACCTCAACTTCTTGAGGCCCTTGTGTAGAAGATTGAGGAGTGCCAAATCAGGTTCAAAATCTGAATCTGTTATTAAAAATACATATTCTCTTTTTTTGCACCTTTTAACAGTTAGTAACTTATTAGCCTCCCTTATTATTCTTCTAATTCCGGGGAAGTTTATACATATGGCAACAAAAATTATGTGGTTTTGGTTTTTGACTATGGTACTACTTCACAGGCGATTTTGCCTCCTTTTTTTAGTTTTTACTCTGCCTGTTAGACATTGTTTCTCATTTATAGTCTACCTTTGTTCCCGAACTTGAGATTTTATATCTTGGATTATTTGTCTCAAAGGCTCATAATCAAATGATCATAAATTTAGAGTGAAGTTCTCAAGATATTGTGGAGTGTTGCTCTTCTCAAAGATTAGTCTTTTTGTGTTGTGTGTTTTGTTCATTGATTATTGCGTGCATTAATTTTGATTAAAACTTGCAATTACGGGAGTAATGTTTGAATGAAGATTAAGATTCATGATTGAATTTGGTTAAGTGGATATCCTAATATGTTGAGTTTTGGAAATAAGAGAAGTAGACTTGTGGAGAGTATCAAATACATTTACGTATTTACCTTACGTTTACTTAGTTTATCAGAAAGAGGTTATTTCCCAGCTTGTCACCGTTTTAGAATTGCTTACCGTTTCACTCCTTAAATTTATTAAATAGAATGGCAGTGCATAACTTTTGTTTGGTTTCCATATCAGCCTTCGCCTGAATGTCTATCAACATATAACCGACTTAAGGTTTACTTGGCTATTAGATACTTGAGCTTTTTTAGAGACATTAGAATGCAAGTCTTATGAGTCTATTCAGATTTTATTTCGTTCTTAAGCTATATATTTGGCTGGAGACTTAGTCTTATCAGGGCAAAATCTTGGGAAGCTGTCAATGTTTTGAGCTCTTGCTGAACCTAATATGCTAATTGCAATACTGTGTTTGTGCTCTACCTGTACCTAAGTAGTGAATTGCAAAGCATGGATATTTTTGTGTTTCTTTTTCCCAAGCTAATGTCACTGCTTTAGATCCAGAATATTTTTCAAATTGATCATGCTTGACTGTTCAGGTTGACTTTCTTACCCTAAATGTGATCAAACCAAATAAAATTTTGGGAAATCGATTCAACTGGACTTATATGGTTTCATATAAATGTTGTAATGATTTGTTAAGAGCCTTGGTTCAACAACTGTTGCGGCAACATTTTTGTGATTTCTATGCCTTGTCAAAATATCTTGAATGAGAGTGGCTTTATTTCTCTCGGGCTTGGTGCAACCGACATATTGTGTTGATTGCATTTCATTTTCATATCGTATGGTCATGATAGAATCCTCGCCAAAGCTGCAATGTGACAGCTCAACCAGACTCTGTTTCGGGATATGTATTTTTAATTGCTATTTTGCACTTTGACTATTGTTTGTTCCAACTTCAATAATGCTATATTATGCTTTTTCTTCCTAAATATTAGAGAAAGGTATCATGGAGGATTGAGGATGAAGAAAAGATAAAAAAGAATTTCCATACCAAAGCATCTCATAGATTATCTGAGATGTTTAAAAAAGCTCGAACACTAGGGAAAAAACCTGATTGGATGGGAGAGGACGTTTGGAATGCTCTTTTGGAGCAGTGGAACATGCCACTTTATAGACAAAAGTGTGAAATCGCCAAGAAGAACAAGACATCCGACAAGGGTGGTTGTTTGCACACTGGGGGATCCATTAGTGTGCATGAGCATGCTATTCGTCTGGTATGATGACATCAATTTAATTTTACATTTCTACCCATGGTAATTTAACAAATATTCGTTGTTAACAACTTATATCTTCTTTGCTTGCAGTCACAGGAGCTTGGTCGGACAGTCCATGTTGATGAAATTTTTCAACAAACACATATTTGAGCATCAACAGGAGAATTTGTTGATGAAAGGTCTAGGCGGACACATGTTAGTTTCTACTAACTCTATTATATTCTTTATTAGGTTTAAAATGTTATGTCTATCTATATAACAATAATCATGTATTCATTTGTAACAGGAACAGTTTCAAGCTAGATTTTCTCAAGTAATATCTGAGACTGCATCTGTTGGTGCTTCAGCATGTGCTCCCCTAGACCCTGCAGAGGAGGAAAGATTGAGGAACCAATGTTGGTTTGAGGTTGCCGGTGGAAGGTACAAGGGGCAGGTATATGGCATTGGAAATGTTAGTGGTTGAGATGACTGTGTCGATAGTTTCGTACAACAGACACATGCATCTTCTTCTCAGCAACCAATTATACAGAACATTTCTAACCTTGAAAATAGAGTGCCAACCCATGATGAGCAAATTCGACAGATGACTTCTAAATTTGAAGGGTTTATTGGCGCCATATTACATTGCCTTCTGCCTCCTGCAGCCGCAGCTGCACAAGAATTTCTTCAATCCCAAATTCAGCCACAAACTAATGTTCACCAACCACAGCAACCACCACAGGATCTACCACAGCAGGATCAACCACAACAGGATCAACCACAATAGGATAAATCACAGCAAGATCAACCACAACAAGATCAACCACATGGAAATCGTTATCAAAGAGAGTACTAGTTAGGTTTTTAGAGTTTGATACCTATGACTCTAACTTATTACCATGGAGAACTCTTTGAACTTATTACTTTTAATTGACAATTATGTAAACTTTACTATTATGTATTATTGTTAAATGCTTGTGTCAGACTGTCAATTAAGACTTTTAATTGTTAAGACTTTTAACTTATATGTGAAATGTCTGAATGGATATAATGGGCAGGATATGTGATTTGATGAATTTATTTGTGTTTGGATATGAGTAGGTCTGATGTTCAGTATATAGAGTATATACGGATTAACCGTATATAAGTTATATACTGATTTTTCCGTATATAAGTTATATACGGATTAACCGTATATAAGTTATATACAGATTAACCGTATATAAGTTATATACGGATTATCCGTATATAAGTTATATACGGATTATCCGTATATAACTTATATACGGACAAATCAGTATATAACTTTAGCTACAGTCACTTTATATATGGATTTTTGACCGTATGTAATCCGTATATAACCACATTTTACATACAGATTTTTAAGGTTATATACGGATTTGGGCTGTATGTAATGGACATTTTTCTTGAAGTGTCAAATTCACTTCCGAAACCATCAAATTTGCTTAATTTTGGAAGTGAACTAGTGATTTTTGGTTGCAGATTGTTTCCTTGCTGTTTGACAGTTTATACACATTCAAAATATGCCTCCAAAGTTGCTCCAATAATCACTTTAGGTGTCTAAACGCATCTGTGAAAAATTGCATCTTAAAGCACCATTTTCACATGCATTTGTTAGTGCAGAATGCAATTTTTCTTGCTGTTTGCAACTGTACGTAATTAGATTTCGGTTCTGGATTGGAAAAAGCTGGGGATTCTGTTTACAAACACATTTCAAAGCTTATACAAATGTAAACAAATGATTAAAAAAGCAAAGTAATCCCTGCAATCCAGTTTTGAGAGTTTAAAACCAGAAAACATAAATTCTGCAGTTCATTGTGGCATTTTGTCAAACAGTTTGGCAATTTCATCAAACAGTTTCATTGCACACAGTTTTCTCACTGTATTGAGTCTTTTCTTGCTTGTTTAATCTGTTCTAGAACTATTCCTAAGTTCCATTTTGCTGTGCCACCGTGTTCACATTACTTTTCTTGCTTTAATTTCAATTTTTGGCCATCTTGCCTACCACTTGTTTGATAAAAGGTGTTGTAGTGCAGTCTGGTTCTGCAGCAAATTGTGATAATCTGATTCGCTGATTGCACTAATTCTTGAGTGATTTGTGATCTGTTTGAGGTGCATTCGACTGGAATTGGTCTTTCCAGAGGTTCTTCATCTTCGGTAGCCTCCTAGGGAGTGGAAAAGTGGTGGAAAGCACAAAGGAAAGTGGCTTTTGGTGCTGCAAAATTCCCCTACTGGAAACTGCCGAGAGTTGCAGTAGTTACACCAAATTTAATTGCTGCAAACTACACCTCACCATACAACAAATGTGAGCTTTGTGTGATTGCAGCAGAGTCAATCAATTTTTCTTAAAGAGCAGCCAAAGTTGCATCTCTCAAACCCCATTCTTTCTTCTTACAAGTTGTAATTTTGTTACAATTTCATTTGTTGTAAAAGGCCATTCATGCAAGTGGTTGGAAAGAACTCACAAGTGTTCTTCCATCATTTGCCAACTTTTCTTTAATTGTTTCATTTAAAATTGGTAGACGGTGAGTGTGTTTTGGATCCAAAGTCCAAACCTCACCTAGGAGACTTCACTTCTTTTCATTCTTGCAAAGCGTCTAGGTAACCTTAGAGTCTGAATATTAGGAGTGTAGTCTTTTGTTTTGTTGAGTCCTTTGATTTTAAAGGTAATTTTATTTTAAAGGGGAATTAGCTAGTAGCTTAAGACATTTCTGGCTAAGGTAAGATTTGGTACTTAAGCAGTCTTCATGACTCACCTCTCTTACCTGGGACTTGTCTAAAAGTGAAACTTTTAAACCTTTAGAATAAGAAAACTTTTAAGAACAAAGATGTCTTGTTATAGTTCATATAGGTCTTCTTCTAGGTCTTCTTCATATAGGTTGTCTACTCTAGATAATAATGATGAAATGTTTAAACAAGCTAGGAATCTTCCATTCTTTGGTAAAGACATAGGTGCATTAACATACCTAGCTTGGGAAAAAGAAGTTGATAAAATAGATCTTTGGTTTTATAAAGAGAGTGAATATAATGTCCTTAGCATTTATCTCTCTAAGTTAGAAGAACATGCAAGAGAGTGGTGGGATGAAAGACAATACCATGTTAGGAAAGGTAGAAAGTCCACCATTAGGGATTGGTATGATTTAAAAGCTTGCATGAGAAGAAAGTTTGTGCCTTCAAGAATTAAAAGAAACCTAGAATTAATTAGAGATTGCATTAAAGATGGAAAAATGTTTCTTGAGAGTTTAAATGATCATGGATTTCTTAGGAGAGAATTAGAATTTGGGGTAAGACTTAAAGAAATCAAGAATAAGAAAAGAGATAGAGAGATTAAAAGAAAAGAAGAGGAAGAGAGGAGAGAAGAAAAGAAGAGAGAAATAGAAGAAGAAAAGAAGAGAGATAGAAGAAGAAAAGAGAAAGAGAGAAGAAGACAAGAGAAGAAAAGAAGAAGAGAGAAAAGAAGAAAAGAGAGAAAACGAGCAATTGCTACTAATGGCAAATTTTACTCCTACAAATACAAGGGAAACAAAAAGGGATGGTTTCCAATCCTTTAATTCTTCTTCAATTATCTTTAAGTCTTTTCATGATAACTTCTCTTTCAAACTAATTGCCATACCAATTTTCATTATATTACCCTTTTTAAAATATGGCAATTTAAATCTTGAGTCATTATTACCCTTAGGGATACAAGAAACTTAAGATAAAAGAAAAGTGACTTGTGAATTAGGACTTTCAAATTTCCTTAAAACTATAAAACAAAGTCCTTATTCTAAAGTTACTTCCACAAAAAAATTCTTTCTTGGATTGATACTAATTGGAGATATATTTGATGCTTATTGTAGATATGTCTTTGATCCAGGAGGAAAGTGACAAACCAAAGTTGTGCTTCTTTATATCTTCCCGATTTGAGGACAAATCGTTTTTCAAAAGGGAGGGTATGATGGAAACCCATTTAGGGCATTCCATTCAAAGAAGTATTAACTAAAGCTAAGGCTAAGAAAGGAAAGTGAAGAAAGACTTTTCTTGATTTTCTTTCTCTAAGTCTTAGAAGGATTCTCTTTAATATGTTTATATGTGTTTTGTAGGTCTAATAAAGCTAGGAGATCATGGATCAACTAGATGATTTAGCATGGACCAAACCAACCCAAGAAGAAGGGCAAAGAAGTCATTTACACAAAGGGAAAGGGGTGAGTTTAGCAAGCAAGGGGTTACCTCAAGAAATACATATGATTCACACATCACCACGTCTGATACGTGATTCTGTTGCATGCTTGCTGCACTTCCATGCACGGTGCCTTGTTGATTCCAGAAGTTCTTCATGTATCTCACGCTGCAGCCACGTGTTTCTAGATCTGCATTATTTTGCTTTCATCTCTACCATCCAAAGCTTGGAGAATCACTTATAAATTCTCCTAGCTAACATTGTAAAAACACTTTTGATGTTTGAGAGAAATGAATTGCTGATGCTTGTTTCCAGCCATTTCTCCACTGAGAGTCAACAACCTTGTGCTTCCTTCCATTTCTCCTCTAGCTTCCTTCCGAGAGAAGGCCTTCTGAGCTAGTTCCATTCCATCAAAGCACTTCAATCCACTTCACTTTCCATTATACAAATTCCTTCCGCTGCACATTGCCTTCCAACTTCCGTTTGCATCTGCTGTTACTCTTTCATCGGTTGAAGTTCACGGATCTGCAAAGAATAGCACCAACCATGGAGCTATCATTATGGTATTGATTAACTTAGATTAAATTAGGGAGTATTTATTTTTATAATTTGTGATTGGTGATTAAGGTATTGTTGAGATTATGTATATGTTGATTGTGACAAAAAGTATATGATTACAAAGTGATGAAAGTATGATCCAAGTGGTAAACTAAGTTCCATCTGTGTAGAATCTCTCGGTGAGATTCTTAGTGTTTTAGAATGAAAGTGGGAGCTCAGTCTTGGGGGTCATCCTAAAACTCCAATGGTCAATCATACTCACCTAGAGAGATTGAACCATGTGGTGAGGAGTAATAGGAGGTCTTAGTCTTGGAGGCTTCCAGTATGCTCCAAGGCGCGGAACAGGCTAACCTCGTGAGTGTGGCAGGGTGGGGAACCCAACTTTCATAAGTCACCACGGGTGCAAGACCTACCATAGCTCGTCTATCATTCTAAAGTCCGGACGTGTCAAGTCTAGAATATAACATGCATAGGTTGTGTGTTTTATCTTGCTTAATTGAATTTTGTTCTTGTATGACTCATATTATTATGTTGTATGCTTTTTATATAATTAGCTCACCCTTGCCTTGCTTGTTGTGTTGTGCTATGTTGTGTGTGTTTTCCTGTTGCAATGATCATCCTTTTGGATGTGAGCAGAAGAGAATGAGGTTTCACTAGAGCATGTCGTGGAAGAAAATGAAGATGTTGCTGCCTAGACTCTATAGGACTTCCCTAGTTTCTCTTATGCTCTTTTGAAACACTTTCAACTTAATTTATTTTGAGATACTCTCTAGCACTTTATGTTTTAAATTTTCAGTTATTTCTAGGATGAGAGTAATCCTAATATTTTAGTACATTTCTAACTGCTTTCCAGTATTGTATGTGATGACGTCTTATTATATGCATGTCGTATATTATTGGGATGTCACACTAAACGCTACACTTTAAGTATCATAAACGATATAAGAGCGTCCAATTAGAATAGCGTCTAATGCATGCTTGACCCTCTAAGCGTTAAATACTATAAGGAATTGTAACAGAGCGTCTAAAATGAATAACATCTAACGAAAGTTTAGACAACACTACAACTTGTTTTTACTAAATGAGATATGTTACTCAAATAGACTGCACTAGACAACATACTTGAATCTTGCCTAAACGCTAAGGATCGTCTAACACTTTAAAGCATATACTTTTTAGTATTTCTTTGTCTATTGCGTTGTGTTTTCTTTTTCTATATGCAGATTTTCTCCTTTATTAAAAAGTCTGCTCATAATTAAAACAACATTAAAAGATAGGAAGATATTCAAGGAATATTTCATACATGTTTTCTGTCTATCTTTTCCATACACACAGTACAGGTGTTCTGCCAAGACACAACATAGCTTCTGACTCTAGCTTAGAAGATACACCTCTAGAAGAGCGTCACAAGGTTTGGGTAACAGATCGTTTTTGAAAATTTCTATATAAAGACGACTGCATGAAGAGAATAACAACAAGAATTATATTATTGTAATACGTTCATGCTGCTTCTCTCCAAGCTCTTTCTCTTAGATTTGTCTTTAAAAAGAAAAGTTCTTTTACAAGTTTTCGAAATATCATTATATTTATTTCAAATCCTCTCAAAGAGAGTTAAACATTTTGTTCTTGTAATCTTTCAAAACACCTTTGTGTTTGATTTTAGAAATGAAGTAAAAACTTNTAAGGTTAATCTAGTGGAGTTAGATTGTCTAGTCAAATAGACTAGTAATACCAAGAGTGATTATACTCGTCTAACCAGTTGGCTAGTTATACACCCAGAGTGGTTAAACTGCTTTATAATCATTCGTGATTAGTGGAACACCTTAAAGGAATTCAAGGGAGAACTACATATAGTTCAGTTTAGAACAAACTAGTATAAAAACAAGTGTGTTTTATTGGTTTTGTTTTTCAAAGACTTTCCATTAAACGCTATTTTAGAAACTCGAGTGGTAACATCTATTACAGACCATCCAACACTAATTTACAAAAAGTTGAAAACTTTATTCAAACCCTTCGTTCACACTAATTTACTAATTAGAAATATTTGTTTCGTTAAACATGTTGAGATTGAGTTGAGAGGTGTTAACCTTGAACAAATATTAAGTGATAATTAGTTTCTCGTTTAAAATTTAATATATTGATTTGTCTAATACTTCTTTAATTTTAAACAACTTAAACTTTATTTAAATTTGTTGAAGGTTGTCCTGAGAGTAATTCTAGTGAATTTTGAATTGTTGAGTGGAATAGTTTTAAAATACTAATCTCTTTTTATTATTTTATTAATACATAAACTTATAGTCTACGTTATATTTCACTAAATTTTGATTCATGGATTTGTATTCGTCTTTTGATACATATTTGTTTGTAAATATATTGTATCACCGTTTTAAATTCATGTCAAATGCAAAGTGTAATAAACAAAGTGAAAATTATGAATGTAGTTATTATATCATGCAATTTGTGAAAGCTTGTTTTAAAAGAGAATAGGATCAAGTAATATTTATGACCCACTATTACATGTATAAAATAATTTATTATTCATAGTCTAATTTTAATTTCAATTCACTTTGCAAATATTATTTTATAGTCTTTGATCAAATGTATTAGCTTATTGAACTTAGAATATAAATATAAAGTAGTTCAGATGTTAGAGTATATTAGTTTATTAAATTTTATATTTTTATCAATCTTTGTTCCGAAGATTAATTAATTGTTGTTATAAATTTTATAATTTTGTATAATTTTATTTGTATGAAGTAGCAAATGTGATTGTTTGTAAAATATTTTTGCAGAATTGTGGTCTATGTATATTTCTAATTCAACATTTAAAAAAAATTAACATCTAGCCACGATTGTAAAAAACCATATTTGTTTCCCAATTTTTTTACTTTTTATCTTTTCTAACAACGATTGGATCTAATTGTCATAATTTGTTTACTTTTTAACAATGGATTTTTGTATCTTTATATTTTTTATTTAGGATTAAATATGTTTTGATCTCTTAATTTTAAGTGAAAATTTAAATTAGTCTCTTTTCAAAACTTTGATTCAATTTAGTTTCTCTACTTTAGAAATGTGTGAATTTAGTTTTTCTAACAAAATTTTGTTAAGTTTATTTAATTAATACTTCAAACATATTTTATGATAGCATTTTAGTTGTTTACACTGTTTGACACATTTTTTGTTTAATGTTACTAATGCTTTTGAAATTGCAAATAAATTTGACTAGAAGGACTAAATTCACGTTATTCTAAGAATAAGAAACTAAATTAATCCAAAGTTTCGAAAAAGATCCAACTTTAATTTTTTATTTAATTTTTAATCCAAATTAAAAATTAAGAAACAAAAACATATTTAACTCTTTTATTTAATTTTTATTTTTTTTAATGAAGCTTGAGTTTGAACCATTCTCAAACAACGATTTTTTTTTTTAATAACTATGGATGTTTTCCAAATTTTTAAAGAAGGTTTGAAATCGTTGTGAATTCATTTAACTTTTGACTATGATTTATATAACGACGGTCCAAAAGTCTTCTTTGTAAACCGAATTTAATCGTTGTTAAGAGCATGTTGTACAACGGTGATGATCTAAAAAGCATTTCAAAGCATGTTTTTGAAAAATTATCCTTTTTATATTAATTTCAAATTAATAATATGGAATATAAAGGAGATAGAGAAGTATAAGAGATATGAAAAATATGTTATATGAATGGATGTTATTTTATTTTACTTATGTCCTTTACATATAAATGATAAGGATGAAAACATACATGTTTTCAGACTTGTTAATTAGCTCAAATTTGTATTTATTCATAATAGAAAGTAAGAAATTTGTTTAGTTAATTATACATGAACTTATACATCAGTAGAGTTCTTTTAAATGTTTCTCGTTAAGCGCAAGCCAAATTTCGCAGAGCCAGGAAGAAATTCACAAAACGCACCATTACCTGTGCGTTGAGCAAATAGCACCAGTTAAAGAAGTAGCAGTTAGAAAAAAATTCCCACAGCGCACACACACCTGTGTGCTGTTAGTTAAGTTAATTTGGCTTTTAAAGTGGGAAATAGACAGAAAGAGAGGAAAGAAACGAAAACATCTCAAGAACTTCAAGAGACTACTTCAAGTTATCAAGACACCATTTTTGCAAGGGATTGCTTCAAATGTGTACGTTCTAGATGACTAGGAGTAGTTAAATTTCTCGTTGGGATTGAATGTAATGAACTCACCGTGATGTATTTTTTTGTTCAATATATCGTTGTTCGTTCATATGCTCTTTCTTGAATTTACTATCATTGTATGAAAATATAATGTTATTTGAATGTCTTTGAACATGAACATAGATAAAACACCTAAGTGATAGATAAAACACCTAAGTGATTTGGGATCTAGGGATAGACTCATTAACTTGGTCATTCTTGAGATCGGACTTAATGCAAATTGTATGTTAAATTGACTAACGGATTATATATTAATTTAGAACTAGTTGGTAAGGGATTAGGACTAGTATGCCTTGATGTGAAAAAAAAAAGTTTTTTGTATTGTTTTGTACATTTTTATGTCTAATTGAGTTATAAAAAAAAAATTGTCGTGAGTTGCATAAGTTTCTTGGGAGAAAAATACTTTACTTATTCACTTTATTACTTGTAATAATAAAACAAAAAAATATGATAAAATATCAAATATTTAACATATATTAAACTTGATTTTTTACATTTTAAAGATATTTTTAATACAGAAATATTTCTAAAAACTTAATTTAAATAAACAAATATTAACAATAAACAACATATACTTGTTATCATTTTTATTTAATTGATTTTTAAAAATATTTTCATTTAAAAGTATTTTCCTATAAAGATAAAAATATACTTTGTTATTATTTAAATCTAAAAAATAAAAATTAAAACATATTATAAATATGTGATTTTCTGTCATATTTTACTTTATATGAAACAGAATAATAAATTAAAATACCAAATTCCTTTGTACAAAACATCTCATCTTTTATATCTCTTATATTTCTGTAGCCTCTTCTTATCCCATCAAATGTCTACCGCTTTAAACTGCGCGGTGGTACTTTAACACAAGAAAAGGATATTTATCGGTTAAATAATAATATTTTGATTATAATTATATTATTTTTTAATTTAAAATCATAATTGTATTATTATTAAAAAATATATGATATTTTAACAATTTTTTGATAATAAGATACGTGTCAATATTTTATTGATTTATTTGAATTTGTGTTTAAAAAAATATTTGAAATGGATCAATCACAAACTATCATGTATATATTGTAAAAAAATTATTTAAAAATATTGTTAAAAGAATTTTTTTTTTCAGATAAACAGATACGAAAAGTGAAGGCAATAGGCGCATGATTAGGTAATACTCCAATTTGTCCGCTATTAGTAGGTAAAATGATTTCCTTCACTTCTGAATCCCAAACAATTTGATTGGAGTCAATACACAAAGATTTAAAGTCATTTCTTCAAATTGCTTTCCGTTTCTAAGTTTGTAACCTTCGCAGTAGCTTCATCGATATTACCGACCAAATAAAAGGCTTATTCAAGAAGACCGTCTAATTCTCCAGAAACCATCTGCGTCCTTTCTGGACCAGTTTATGGTTTCTGCATTAATCGAGAGGGACTTTCATCTGTGGCGAAG
The DNA here is from genome assembly GCF_000741045.1 of Vigna radiata var. radiata. NCBI lineage: Eukaryota > Viridiplantae > Streptophyta > Magnoliopsida > Fabales > Fabaceae > Vigna > Vigna radiata. The sequence goes on from NW_014542858.1 coordinate 662,645, forward strand.
ATGATAGACGAACATCCGAACTTATGTCAATCTGATGATGAATGCATGAAGAAAGGAAGTGGCAACTTCTGTGCTCGTTATCCCAATAACAACATCGATTATGGTTGGTGCTTTGACTCTGATTCTGAAGCTCTTAAAGGCTTCTTGGCCATGCCTGCAGCAATTACCAAGTAATGCGTGTGTGCCTGTGAAAAAGTGGTCATGCATGATGCATCTTCTACTACTTTATTAAATAAAAGCTTATGATGCATCTATTGCTATAAATAAAAGGAGTGTTAACCAACTCGTATAGTTGGTTACTGTAGTAGGATCCTGCTACATGAGTTAATAAACAAGAGCGTTATTCTGAGTGAGTAATTTCTTTTGTTGGAAATACGTAAGAAAAAAAGAGACATAGTTACATCAAGAAAAGGAAAATTGGTTGATTGGTACATCAGTTTGTTAACCTAATACAACTTTGCTTAAAATAGCAGTAACCTTAGCAGATGACGAAAACATTTAACAGAATAAAGAACATCTAAACTTTGGCTTCTAACAAAGACAGTCAAATTATAAGAAGCATGTTTCGACATGTTAACTCTAAAAACTATTGTTAACTAACACTCATAATTATGCGTGCCGAGGTTTTGTCCTGTTGAAAACAAGTACATATGCATCACTATTTTCTTGAAACTGAAAATTGGGTTCAACTCAAAATGTTTGGTAAGCAAACATCCTTGTACATGAGGATAGTTAATTTTCAATATCTATCTACCTTCTTAAATGCAGATTTTCACCTTTTTTAAAAAATCTACTCAGAATTAGAACAAGTTAAGAGATAGAAATATATTCAAGGAATATTTCATACATGCTTTTTGTCTATCATTTCCGTACACACAACAGAGTTATTCTGTCAAGATATAACATAACTTTTGACTCTACCTTAAAAGACACATCTCTAGAAGAACGTCACAAATTCTGCGTAACAGATTTTTTTCAAAGATTTTTATATAAAGAGTATTGTAAGAAGAGAATAACAACAAGAATTATATTATTGTAATACGTTCATATTGCTTCTCTCTAAGCTCTTTCTCTTAAGATTTGTCTTTGAAACAAAAGTTCTTTTATAAGTTTTCAAAATATCATTGTATTTTTTTTCAAATCCTCTCAAAGAGAGTTAAACATTCTCTTCTTGTAATGTTTCAAACACCTTTGTGTTTGATTTAAAAAATGAAGTAAAATCCTTGTAAGGTTAACTTAGTGGAATTAAGACCATCTAGTCAGATAGACTAGTGATATCAAGAGTGGTTATACTTGTCTAACCAGTTGTTATACGCCTAGAGTGGTTAAATTGCTTTATAATCATTCGTGATAAGTGGAACACCTTAAAGAAATTTAAGGAACAACTGGGTGTAGCTCGGTTTGGAACGAACCAATATAAAAACAAAGAGTGTTTTCTTGGTTTTGTTTTTCAAATATTTTCCATTAAACACTATTTTAGAAACTCAAGTGGTAACATCTATTGTAGACTGTCCAACACTGATTTACAAAAAATTGAAAACTCTATTCAAATCCTCCGTCCAACACTGATTTACTAATTAGAAATATATTTTTTTTGTTAAACATGTTGAGATTGAGTTTAGAGGTGTTAACCTTCAACAAATATTAAGTGATCATCATTTTCTCGTTTGAGATTTAATACATTAATTTGTTTAATATTTCTCCAATTTTAAACAACTTAAACTTTATTTAAATTTGTTTGAGGTTGTCGTCAGTAATTCTAGTGAATTTTGAATTGTTCATGGAACAGTTTAAAAATATTAATCTCTTTTTATTAGTTTATTAGTACATAAACTTATAAATCTACATTTTATATATTTCACTAAATTTTGGTTCATTACATGTGTTAATCTTTGGATGTATATTTGTTTGTAAAAATCTTGTATCACTATTTTAAATTTGTGTCAAATGCAAACTGCAATAAACAAAGTGGAAATTATAAATGTGATTATTATATCATGCAATTTGTGAAAGCTGGTTTTAAAAGAGAATAGGATCAAGTAATATTTATGACCCAATGTTGCATGTATAAAATAATTTATTACTCATTCACATACTAATTTTAACTTTAATTCATTTTTGAAAATATTTGATGACATATAGCCTTTAGTCAAATGTATTAGCTATTGAACTTAGAATATAAATATAGCAATATAGAGTAGTTGAGAACTTACACTATATTAGTTTATTAAAGGTTTAAATACTTATTAAAGGTTTAAATACTTACTTGGTCTCTATGTTAAATGGTTTTTTTTTTTTAATACTAAGTTATAAAAGTATATAGATTGGGTCTTAAAGTTGTAAAAATTGTATGAATAAAATCATATCCGTTAAATTGACAGTAACGGGATTAACTCTGTGCTGATGTGGTGTATTTTTTCTCTTCTTTCTTATGTTGTGTCCATTTTTTTGTCTCTCTTTCATATTAATGGTTTCCAATTTTTTTTTTTTTATAACAATCAAATCTCTTAATTTTTGGAACTAATTCTCCACTGTTCCCGCCTCGCATCAAGGTAAACAAGGATTTATGCAGCTGGAGCATTTTGTTCCCTCCACCACTCCCTACAGCACCTCCATTGCGAGCCACATCTTCCTCACCTCTATCCGCGATATTGTCTTCTAACGCAAGTTCATCCGTAAATTCTAGACAAATCGGCTTCAACAACTAATTTTGTCGTCTTCGAAAAAAAAAAGGAAAAGAACAAACACATTCATCTAACACGGTTAAATAATAATATTTTAATTATAATTATATTTTTTAATTTAAAATTATAATTATATTATTAAAAATCGTGTCAATCAAATGCTTTTCTTTTAAATCGTGTCAAACTAACTTTTTTCCTTTAAACTGGAAAGTGACTGCACAAACGGAGACGTCAAGTGAACAACGCAAGTAAGAGCTTGACGTGAAGACTGATGACAAAATTTCCACGTGCACCTCGAGGGCCGTATGAATAATTACTGAATAATGGTATATTTATTTGACACAGATAATGAGAATAAAATAATGGGTTAAATATGCTTTTAGTCCCTCAACTATTAGTGATTTTTGGTTTTAGTCCCTACTCAGAACATTGATAGCATTTAATCACTAGTGCAGTAAACAAAATCGACCTCGGTTGTTTTCGTTCATAAGCACCGATTTTTTAACCGAGGCATATTCAGACGAAGTAAAAAAATCTTCTCCTTTATGCCTCAGTTATTAACCGAGTTTAAAAAAAATAAGATTACGCCTCGGTTCATTTTAATCGATGTCATAAGGTTTTGCTTTTTCTCATTCTAATCCCCTGATACACTCTCCCTTTGAAACCAACCACACAAGCATAAACATAACCCTCGTTATTTTTGTAACATGTTTCATCCGCAAAGAGACCAACAACCCATGATTTCTTTTCCTCTGTTGAATGGAAAAGAACATACGACAACTCATACTTATGATGCTTAGGGAGCCACAAACTCTGGTTTAGTAGCTTCAAAGAAGCCACCAAAAAACTACAAGAATTACCACAGCTGCAACGACATGGAAATGCAATTCGAAACAGGGTCAAAGGTGGATGATGAATCTGGCATGTGTTCCCCTCCTTTGTGATCCACGAGTCCATCAAAGAGTCCTCATCACCGCAAAAACCACTATCGCTGCCTTTCCCCCGCTTCCAAGACTCAAGCTACGAGCTTTCTCTCAAAGATCTGGTGGAACACCCTAGAATTGAAGTTGGACAAGAGAAATGGGTTAAAGGGGTGGAAGAGGCAAAGGAGAGGAAATTGAACAACAAAAATGTGCATGCTAGAATGATTGATAAGAAGGGCCAGGTTAAGAAAAGTGGGAAAATTCACAGTTGAGGGTTTTATTTGAAAATGGGGTTTCCAATATCTCTGGATCCAGAAAAAAGACCAAGAACAAGCTCCAAAAAAATTTCACTTACCAAGCCAAGGATGACCACGACAGCGATGACTAGGACTGTGGGAGCGACTGCGACAACAGTGTGGAGACAACGCGATGTGGCGGTGGAGCAAGAGCCTAGGAGGACCACGCGAGGATGGCGGCAATGCAGCGACAACACTGTCTTGACCATGCGACGGCGAGGCAGCAGCGGGGAGGTAGCGGCGGTGACGTTGTGGACGCAGTAGGGAGGGAGCAGTAGTGAGGAAACAACGCGGAGGCGCGGCGGTGAGGTAGTCGTTAAGTGGCAGCACCGACGATGGTGTTTGGAGAACACTATAGCGGCGACGACGACCTATCGGCGACCCTCTGGCGGAGACGATGATGGAGTGCTTGGATCCAACAAAGAACACTTTTCGCTTGGATGCAGTGAGAGAGAAGAACAGTGGAGAGCTTTTCGCTTGGATGCAGGGAGAGAGAAGAATAGTGTGCCAGTAGGCTAACTAAGGTAACTTGCTGCGGGCAGTGAAATACTTAACATATATTGACTCGGTTATACCCTTAACCGAAGTAATATACTTTTACTGCCTTGATTTCTTCCTCCAAACGATGCCTATAAGCAAACTATATGCTTCGGGTGGTTTTTAACCGAGATAATATGGCTATTATGCCTCGGTTCCTGTTGAACCGAGGTCTATAAATTTGTTCGAATTGCGATACTGTCACTGCATTTATATTTGCTTCGGGTTTGTATAAACCGAGACATATTAGTCATGTTAGAAAACCTTTTTTTACTAGTGAATCCTCTTAATATTAAAACATGTAACTTTAGTCCTTAAAAATGGACGGCGTCAAGTTTTTGTTGATGTGGCTAGCGGTGTTGCCACGTCTTCTGCCAGGTTCACTGATCTCTATTTGCCACATTGGTTTTTGCAACTCCACCCAATCTAGAGGGGCCTCCTGTTTGTGCGAGGGAAACCCTCCTGTTCGTGAACGACGCCAGTCGTTTGTCGCAACGGTGCCGCTGCCACTAAGTCAGGGTCGTTGCCCTCCACTGTCGTCGCCGAGAACATATCTCCAACCTCCTCCGTCGCGAGACGAACACCGCTTTCACCATTGAGAAACCGAATGAAAAGAAGTAGTTCCTCCCTCCATGGCAGCAGCGAGCCATAATCAGAACGAAACAAAGAAACGCGAGAAAACCTCGATAAAGAAGATGGAGAAACCTAACGCAATCTGTGCCCAGAACGAACCACCCAGACCTGCAAGAAAACCAGAAACGCAACAGCCATGGAAGACAAACAGTGCAGAACAAACCCATAATTTCAAAATTTTTAAGGTGAAATTATGGGTTACTGCACCCTAAAAATTTCAAAATTGTGTATCGAATATATACGTACCTCAGCTTGCACTGCGACTCTGTTTCTCTTCAACCAAATCAAGTTTCAATCTTTCTTGATAACTTTGAACTTGATTAAATAAAAATGTAAAGCATCTTTCTTACTGTTTCTCTGTGATTTTAAAATCTTAATCCAATCATCTGAAGTAGAAGATTAAATACATTATTTTTTTCAATTTGAATCCAGCCAAGGCAATGGAATATATTCAGGGTCGGTGCAGAACGATGAGAGATGATGAAGGAAGCAGAGAAAGGGAAATGGGTTCGGTGGTGGTTGAAAAAGTGGGAGGCAGATCATCTGCCACAACCTGTTTCTCAAGATATCCCCTCAAGTTCTTCATACCCAAAAAGGTTTTCTCTTTAATTTCGACACGCAACAGCCAGAATGAACCCATAATTTCGAAATTTTTAGGGTAGAGTAACCGAAGAGGAGAAAAGGCTTTTTGATGTTGGTGGCTCGCGGTGGCCGTGACTTGGGGCGTTGGCGGCGCCGTGTCTTGCGTCTCGGACAGTTGGGCTCACTCCAGACGGAGATTGACAGTGGAGGGAAAGAGCTTCAACGACCCGAAATAGAGGAGGAGAAGGGAACCCGATACTAGAATGGGAACGCCCCTGGCGGCGAACGACGGGGACGCCGACGTCTTGGCCGATGACGGCGACGTCTTGGCCAACTACTGGTGATGGTTGGTCTCGCTGGCGAGGGGGAACACACATCCCAAAGATCGTTTTCTCTCGTGCACGAGGAGTCCAAATGTAAAAATGCGCAACGTGGCAGGTAGTGCACAGTGAACCCAGCAGAAGACGTGACAACACCGTTAGCCACATCAACAAAAACTTGACGCCGTCCATTTTTAAGGACTAAAGTTACTTGTTTTAATACTAAGAGGATTAAATGCTATCAATGTTCTGAGTATGGACTAAAACCAAAAATAACTGACACTTGAGGGACTAAAATCATATTTAACCCTAAAATAATTATAAAAATATAAAATTTTATATTTTTAAAAAGAAAATAAAAAATAAGTAAAAATAATATTAAATGAATGTAAAAAATTTAGGTATATGAAATAATTAATTTTTATAATTATTTTATCACCATTAATCCTGTTGAAGAAAACACACCAATAATGCGTATAAATTGTTACATGCAAAAAGAGACCCTAACACATCACAAAACTCATAATAAGAAATCTACAAAATCAAAGAATGGCTTATGTTAGGCTTGTTGCTCCTTTGGCTCTCTTCTTTGCTTGCCACTTCCAGTACGTAGCATTCTATTCTTCTTCATATTTTTTCATCATTTCTGTTTATATGTTTCAGAACTACACAGTTATTATACGTATACGTATTCATTTGTCTTCTATAAATGAAAAGTTTCTCATATTTCGCAATCAAAAAACATAGATTCATGTATTTCAAGTTCACCATTAAAAAACATAGATTCATATGTCAGAGCACATTAAAATCTGATTCACAACCTCCATAACCATCTTCTATTCTGTTTTTTATGTTATTTTTATGTTCTTCTCTTTTGTTTTTTCTTTCTTCTTTATTCTATAAATATGTACATCTTTCTCTCCTGTAAATATACACATATGCAATATACAGAAAGTTTTTTTTCACAGTTTGTCTTCACCAAGCATGAATGCAACATACATTTTTCTTCCCGAGTTCACGTCTCAAACATAAAATCAACCAAATACACATGAAATCAAAATATCCATAAAAGAAAATGTTACCTTTTTCTGGCCAAATATAGGAAGAAATATTTTTTAACAATTTTCTTTTAACAAACGTGATAGTTTATGATATATCAATTTTAAATATACGAACCGAAAAGATGTTAAGTTCTTATCCGAACCACATAAAAAAAACCACTTTAAGCGTCTCGCTGTACCCACCAAAATTGGAGAATGCATCTAACCAACTGCGATAAAAAAAAATGAAATAAATTTATCTACAAAATTTAGTTAAAATGACTAAATTCATACATTTCTAAAGTTAGGGAACTAAATTAGGCCAAAGTTTTGAAGAGGAACTAATTTCAATTTTCACTAAAAGTTAAGGGACCAAAAACATATTTAACCCAAAAATTAACACTCATTTTACCGAAAAAAGTTACCAACAGATTTAATTAAAGGATCGTGATATGTTGACAAGGCGAATTTGACAACATCTTGACAACGACACGTGTCAGTGTCGTATTGGGCCATTTTGAAAAAAAAAAATTAAAGAAATCTGATTTGGAAAAGGGGTCAGGGTTTCAAACTTCATTGTTCCGAAACCACCCTTCTTCGTTCAACACTCTCTCCTCTCTTCATTTTAGGGTCTTCAGTTTCATTTAAAGTTCTCTCTCCATTTTGTGCATTTCTCTCTCGACGTTCAGCAATCTGTGTCGACGCTCAACAATCTCCGTCGTTGCTGGCCCCTGATGAGTCAATATTTTATTGATATCACTTAGCTTATTGTACCGAATTTAATCAGGGAATTGTGTTTAATTGTCCGGTATTTTCCCGTTTTTCCTAATTATGCTTAATTTGACCGGAAATTCTAATTTTAGTTAATTTGAATTATCTGGGACTAATTATTTGCATTATTAATTGTAGGGAAATTATTGGATAATATTTTGAGACTTAAAGAGAAATGCCACATCAATTTTATTTGAAGTTAAAATGATTATGGAGGTGTGGATTTATTAAAAGGAGAGCGACATCTAGCAATAGAATATGTCACAACCCACAAGTGCACATGGCTTTTTGTTTTTTTTTAAAAGGAGGGGTGTCATTCAGCAAAAGATGGTGCACAAAGCAGCTCATTCATTCTTCTAGGAAGAAACGTCTGCAGTCCATTCACTTTCTTCATCCAGCTCCTTGCTTCATTCATTGAGCAGCCAGCACAACTTTTCTACTGCAGCACGGCCCAAACTTCACACTCAACACCTTCACACGGAAACTGCTGGGAGGGAGGTGCATCCAGAAATTCTTCAAGCGATCCAGCAGCATATTCAGAGGTGGCCACGCTGGCAGTAGGGTATAGGGGACATTGTCTTGGGATTGCGGCAATTGAAGTGTCCCAGCCGTCACTCTCCTCGGAGGCACTTGGCTGCAACGTTGGGATAGAGAGCTTTGATGGAAACTATGGCCTTGCAATTGGATTTTGGATGAATATTAGAAGTATTGATTTGTATTGGGTATCCTTTTATTTCTTCTTTTTCATTCCAGCTGCACGGATTTATATTTTTGATTTAGGAAGCTCACAGCTCGTTGAGCAACTTCACTGAAGCATACAGCTGCAACTTCTTTTATTTATTTATTTTTGTGCCTAGTGTTTGTTTTATTTAAGCTGGAGGTGGCTGTTTTATTTAAGCAAGCGGTGCTTATTACTTTGGAAGGCACACACGAATTATTCCTTTTCTTTCTTTGGATGTTGTGACGTGCTGCAGTAGAATAAGCAACATTTTAACATTCCTTTATTTTATTTTTATTGAATAAAAAAAAAAAAAGAATAGGAGAGAGTCTAGTGGTCACGGTGGTGATGTGTTGAGAGAAGAAGCTCATTTCATTTATGCTTAGGTGTGAATTTTTCTTGAAGTGTGTTACGGGTTGCTGCAGGGAAGCACTTTACTTGCTTTATTTTAATTAATTTGAAGTACTTTCATTTCTTGCATCATCTCATGGCTAGTGACAAAAGATGGAGAAACATTTTAGTTCCTTAACTTTTTAAGTGTCTTTTATTTGTATTGTTACCATGATGAATTGTTTTTAATGTTTAGTTTACATGTTGCATTTTAATAGCTTTAGTTGTGTTTAGATAATTGTCTTAACAATGTTGGGTTTAGCATTTTCACTTTCTGGACTCGATTTTAAAAAAATTACTGCAACCATACCAGAGGTCCAAATGCTACGTTTTATATATCAAATGAAAGATAATTGAGTCTACTTTCCAGGAAAAAAAACCTCATGTCATTTAGAGCTTTGTAGAAAAAGTTATGGTTAAAACATTGAGCAAAGGTCAGAGCTGCCTAGTTCCCGCGTGAATTTTCGTTTTTACTGTTTTAATTTCATTTTAATTTTTCCGCATCCACAAACAACATTTCAAAACCCCCCACTGTGTTAGACCTGATTCTGAACCGCAGTTTGGTCCTTGAGAGACGACCTAGGGTCATTCCCTAGCTATACTGCATTTCTTATCTTGCACATCAAATTTGATTGGACGTCGACACCCATCAGCCCCGTTCGAAGTCTCTCTTTCCCTCTCGAGTTCGTGATTTCGACGATCTACGTTCACCGATCTCCGTCGTTGGTCTGTTGAAAGTGTCTCATTCGGTGTTCATTGTGTCGAAGTCCTGAGCTTTTCTTGTGCAATGGGTTCGTCCGCTGACATTGGTTCTTCAAACAAGGTATGTACTTTTTTCCTTTTTTGTATTCCTATTTTGGGGTTGGCTTTTTGCTTCTGGCTTTGTTCAACATTTTGGTGGTTTTTTGCTTTTGGCTTGTGGCTTTTGTTGGTTATTTGTAACAATTTTTTTTTTTGTAGTTGTTTGTTCGTCATTCATTAAAAACCAAGTGTTATGAAAGAAGGACGACATCGAAAGCGTTACAAAAGTAAAACTTGTAGAACTCCCTACACTGGATATAGTCCCAAACTTGACTGATTTATGTAATTTGTGAATAGTGCAGTATTGGTAGATGTTAAAGTCTAAATAATTGTATATGTATTTGGACAATTATTTTGAATGTTAATAAAGACAGTGGTAATTGGAATTGTGATTGTTATATTCATTCCATTTGTTGTTTTGTAGTATGATTTAAGATTCATCATTTGTGATTGTTATAACAAATGTCCAGTTCTATCACCCTTATGTGAAGGGAAGACCCACTAAGGGTGTTTATAGGTTGAGAGGTGAGGTCCTGCACCATTGTCACATGACAAATGCAGTTTTAATTGCTTACTAGGACCCCGTAATCGCTAACCAGGGAAAAAAAATCCCCTTTTGTACCGAAGGATGAGGAGTGCTACCCAGGCCTAGCTTAAGCACTGTCCACGAGTCCTTATGAATGTGTTTTCAAGGTTTTATGGATGGATCACCCCTGTTGGTGATGGTTCAAGGTGTCCACAACAACAAATTTCAAGTTTGGTCAGTCTTATGCGTAGGGAAGACATACTAAAGGTGTTTCTAGGTTGATAGGTGAGGTCCAACACCATTGACACAGGACTGATGCACTTGTAATCGATTACCAGGGGAAAAATCCCCTTTTGTACTAAAAGTTGAGGGGTGCTACCCATGGGGTCTTTAGCACTGTTTTATCATGGTTGTGAGGATTGATAAACCCTATTGGCCATGGTTTAAGGTGTCCACAACAAGACATTTCAAGTTTGGTCAATCCTATGTGGATGGAAGACCCACTAGGGGCGTTTCTAGGTTGAGAGGTGAGGTCCTACACCATTGACACATGACTGATGCACTTTTAATCGCTTACCAGGGAAAAATCCCCTCTTGTACTGAAAGTTGAGGGGTGCTACCCAGGCTTGGCTTAAAAACTCCCAAGGGGTCCTTATCACTGTTTTATCATGGTATACAATGAAATCTAATCTAAGAAGGTGGTTGTCGATCAAATTGATTGTGAAAGTTAATAAGTTCTTGCTCTACGACTCCAACACGATTTTCAATTCTGTCAAATCTATCGCCCACGAACGTGTGGAGATCTTGTTTTTGTTTGATGACTTCACTCAATGTTCCAGAAGAGGTTTGTTCTAGATTTTGAGAGGGTTGTTGGACTCGTAATAAGGAATTCATATTGGCAATGTAGGATGTATCCATCCAAGCTCGAAGGCGTCACTATAAAACAATCCAAATTTATAACATTCAAATCAGTGTTCCGAAATAACAAACACAATAGAAATGTTTAACTTTACTTACATTGATATTAGAGGCTTCCATTTCGGTTTGAACTGAATTAATGACTTCAATCAAATAATAACCTACAATAACAAATAAACAAGGTTAAAAGAAACATTTCAATACATTTCGTAAACTTTGACAAAATGTCCAATATACAAAATCAAGTATTCAAGTAATTGGTGATACCAAACTCGACGGCATATGCAGAAACCCTAAACCTTGCGAGAAAAACTGCTTTCTAAACCACAGTAATAGGGGGAAATGGGTAAACACATCCAATGCACGGTGTAAAGAAATGAACAAACCATGGTCAAACCAAGAAACCAAAGGAGTGTGCGAATAAATTAACAAAACCACTTGCTAACGAAAAAACAATACCTTTGGAGAAATGATGTCAACGAAACCAGTCGCTAACCACATATGAAAGACAGACAGGGAGGAGTTGCTCTAGAAAAAGTGTCCAATGCACCCAAGCGACAAAGGAACAACGGTGCGAGAGCAAGAAAACGAAAGCTTTGGAGAAATAACGCCAACGGTGGACCCAAGCGAGACAGAGACAACACTTCAACACCAATGCACCCAAGCGACGAAGGAACAATGACGCGAGAGCAAAAAACGAAAGCTTTGGAGAAATGACGTCAACGATAGACCCAAGCCAGACAGAGACAACACTTCAACGGTGAACCCAAGCGGTGAAAGAGTTTCGAAGGGAGAAATGTCGGAAGCGGTGAGAGAGACGTAGGTTTAAAATGTATATATTATTGACTTATTAACTACGGATAAACTTATTAATAAATTTTAAAAAATATGTATATTATTTACTAATTTTATAACATAATTGAATTTTAAAGTAATTTTGACGTAGAGTATAAGGCCCACGTTAGTAGTGTCAGCTTTTTTAGTATAGTATGACACAAATAGTTATAACTTGTAGATTTTGAGGACTACGCTTAATGATTAGCTTAGGCGTTTCTCCGTTTTCATGAAGTTATTGAGATGCTATTAATATTTTTTCTACTCCTTAAAAATTTACAAAGAAAATTAAACCTACACCAATTAATACTATGTATAGGTTATACACATGATGTGTGGTCTTTTTTGTTTGCAAATATTCATGCAAGTTAACTAAGATTGCTTTCAAAATTTAGTTTAATCAAGTTAATAGATTGTATCCGTCAACGGTTACACGTGAAAGCGGCTGTAAATATGGGTTCCTTGCTCGACGCAGCCATAATGGCCCAACAAAATTTATTTAAAAGACAATTCTTTACGGAAAATTGCTTCAAAGAAAGTTAAATAATTACTCCCAAACTCATTTTTTTAGTGTAAAAGATTTTTCTTTTTATATATGTGGAATGTTATTGCTAAAATAAATAAAATAACCTTTTTTATATCAAATAAAAGAAATATTGTATACTACTTGGAATAACATCATCATATATAATTCTTTCTCTCTTTACCTTGTTTCTGTCTAATGATTAAAACATTATTCGAATACAATATAAATGTGATGGCTTATAGTAAATTTATATAGTAAAAGAATTCATATTCAATTGGAAGTATATAATATGACCCATGATATCTGAAAGAACAAAAAATTTTAGCCATTGTGTTGGAACACAGACATCCAAAATAAAAGAAACGTCATATCGAACGCCTCAGTATTAAAGTTCTCATATTCAAGACATTGGATAAGATATTGGAAAGGGAGGAGACAGGGCACATTGTCAATAACACGTATGGCCTCCAACTCGGTTGACGCATCTGCGTCTTGTGTCAGGATATTACCGAGCGGGATCTTGGTTCCGGTAAAGGGGAAAATTGGCTTGGCAGCTCTAATAGAAAAATCGAGAATGGCCAAACTCCGATATTACCACCTTAAAGAATTTATCCTTAAAACCCTTGAAAGAAAGGGTGAAGAGCTGAAAGAGGATCTTCTTTTGCTTTGATATTAACGATACCCAATCTCGTTTGGCGATCAGGCGAGTATAAAAATAATGAAGAAAAATTGTAGGAATGGTCGTAGGTCCCAAGGTCGCTCAAACCACTAAGAATGCCTCCATGTATGCCTACTCATTCGGATGAAATTGTAAGGGTGCTACATTCAGTTCCCTCAAGACCTCCATGTGAAAATCTTCAAAGGGAAGTTGAAAGAACATTTCGTTGAAGGGGAAAGCATATGAGAAAAAGAAGTAGTTACGGTTGTCCCCTTTACCATGGAATACCCGTTTGTTCCCTTTGTAGACCTTCAGTTTAAGGAGATTGTCAAAATCGATAGATTTTAAAATGCAGTTCCGCTCGATCCAATCCTCTAATTAGCCTTTGTTATAGCTGACTCTTCATTCAGTTTATTTTCTTATGTGTACAACTGTGCATAACTGTTCAACCGTTATTTGTTGGTTATTTTTTTTTTTGTTATATTTTCTGTAATGTAGAAGATGTATTAGGTTGTTGTTGTGGTCAGAATTAAATACAGTATTCTGCTTCCTTTATTCTCTCTGCTTTGTATATCTTCTTATGCTTGATTGAACCAACAAGTGGCGCCGTCTGTGGGGATAAACAAGACAAGACTGTTTTTATTCACCAAGAAACAATGGCAGCAAAATTTGATATTGAGAAGTTCAATGGATCAAATGATTTTGGGTTATGGAAGATCAAGATGGAAGCTATCTTGATTCAACAAGGTTGTGATGAAGCCTTGAAGGGTGAAGAAAGTATGTCACCAGTCTTATCACAAGCGGAGAAGAAGAATATGATTGATAAGGCCAGAAGTGCCATTATTTTATGTCTGGGGGACAAGGCTCTCAGAGAGGTTGCCAAGGAAAGAAGCGCAGCAGGCATATGGGCAAGATTGGAGTCATTATACTTGACTAGATCATTAGCCCATAGATTGTGCTTGAAACAACAACTTTACTCGTTCAAGATGATGGAGTCGAGATCCATTGAGGAACAAATTTCTAATTTTAACAAGATCATTGATGATCTTGAGAATATTGGGGTAAAACTTGAAGATGAAGATAAAGCTGTGATTCTTCTAAATGCTTTGCCTAAAACCTTTGAGCATTTCAGAGATGCTTTACTGTATGGGAAAGATCAAGTGATTACTTTGGAAGAAGTCATTACTTCGATCCGAACCAAGGAATTTTAGAAACTTCAAGATTCCAAAAATATGGAAGAAATATCTTTTGGGCTTGCAGTCTCAAGGATAAAGTGGAATAAGAGAGAAGGAAAATCAGGCAAGGCGAAGCAAGAAATCAAGAAGCAGGTTCGATGTTTCAAATGTCAGAAAATTGGTCATATTAAGAAGTATTGTCCTGAGAATGATGATCAAGACTCTCGGGTGAAAGAAATTGTTGATGTTGCAGAGGCTTCAGATGACTATGAATCTGGCTATGAATCTGCTGGAGTTTTGGTGGCTTCATCTGATGATTCCCAGAAAAGTTGGGTTATGGATTCTGGTTGCACATATCATATGTGTCCAATCAAAGATTATTTTGAGAATCTTGTTTTGAAGGAGTGTGGAACAGTGCTTCTTGGGAACAATAAAGCCTGTAAAGTGCAGGGAATTGGAGTGATTAGACTGAGAATGTTTGATAATCATGAGATGTTGTTATAAGGAGTGAGGTATGTTCCAGAACTGAAAAGGAATTTGATTTCCATAAGTGTTTTTGATCTTATGGGATATTCTACAAAGGTTGAGAATGGGTTTATGAAGGTGACCAAAGGAGCATCTGTAATTGCCAAAGGTAGTCGTGTTAATGGCTTGTATATCTTGGATGGATCCACTGTTATATCTCATGCATTTATTGCTAGTCAGTCCATGGAAGACAAGACAAGATTATGGCATTTGAGGTTGGGTCACATAAGTGAGAAGGGATTATTCAAATTGGAGAATCAACAACTGCTGATGGGTGATAAACTTCATAAGTTGAAGTTTTGTGATCAGTGTGTTTTGGGAAAAGCTCATAGAGTGAAATTTGGAGTTGGTAAGCACACTTCCACAAGACCTTTTGAGTATGTTCATGTAGATTTGTGGGGTCCATCTAGGACTCAAACTCATGGAGGAGGATCCTATTTCTTGAGTAATATTGATGATTACTCAAGAAGGGTATGAGTTTATATATTGAGAAATAAGATTGAAACATTTCAAAAATTTAAAGACTGGCATATTCAAACTGAAAATCAGCAGGAGTCCAAGTTAAAGGTATTAAGGACTGATAATGGTCTTGAATTTGTCTCTGATATCTTTAATAGCTATTGTGCTAACCATGGTATTAAGAGGCATAAAACTGTGGCTGCAACTCCACAACAAAATGGTCTTGCAGAAAGGATGAATAGAACCATTCTTGAGAAGGTCAGGTGCATGATCTTGAGTGTTGGATTACCTAAAGTATTTTGGGGTGAGGCTGTCAATACAACAGTTTATTTGATAAATAGGAGTCCATCATCTGCTATAGAGAATAAAACACCAATGGAGGTTTGGAGTGGTAAACCTNCANATTACTCAAATATAAAGGTATTTGGAGCTTTGNCTTATGCTCATGTGAAGAAAGACAAGCTAGAAGCCAGGGCTGAGAAATGTGTGTTCCTTGGATATGCAGAAGGTGTTAAAGGATACAGATTGTGGAGGCTGGACCCAAAACCATCAAAACTCATAATTANCAGAGATGTAATCTTTGATGAAGCAAGGATGGGAATGCATACTTTNAACCNGGAATCAGAGATGGAGAAATTACAATTTGAGGTGGAGACTCCTATTAATAAAACTCAACAAGATCTTAATGATGACCCAGAAAGTTCATCACGTAACATTGAGCACTCATCTTCCAATCAAGCCACNAATGACTATCAACTTGTTCGTGATAGGGAAAGAAGAATCTCCAAACCAACTAAGAGATTTGGGCAAGTTGATTTAATATGTTATGCTTTGAATACTGCTGAAGAGANAAATGAACCAGATGAACCAAGAAATTTCAAAGAGGCTCTTGAGAGTGAACAACAAAAGCTTTGGTTGTGTGCAATGGAAGAAGAACTTGAATCCCTNNNGAAAAATAACACNTGGAGACTTGTAAATTTACCTAAGNGCCAAAAGGTGATTGGATGTAAATGGATCTTCAAGAAGAAGGGTGAGATTCCAGGAGTGCAGAAGGCTCGATTTAAGGCAAGATTGGTGGCAAAGGGGTTTACTCAAGTTGANGGTGTGGATTACAATGANATTTTTGCACCTGTGGTGAAACATTGTTCANTGAGAATCTTGATGTCAATTNTAAACCAATTTGATTTATATCTNGAGCAATTGGATGTCAAGACTGCTTTTCTACATGGAAACTTAGAGGAAACAATCTATATGAGCCAACCAGAGGGATTTGCAGTTGATGATAAGGNATGCCTCTTGCAAAAATCATTGTATGGTCTAAAACAAAGTCCCAGGCAGTGGTACAAGAAGTTTGATGACTTCTTAATGAAGTTGAACTTCAAGAGATGTAGCTATGATAGTTGTGTCTATATACTTGAAAAGGGAGTTTGGTTGTATCTATTGTTGTATGTAGATGATATTCTAGTAGCAAGCAAAGACCAAGGGATGATTAATGATCTAAAGCATGCACTGAATTCAGAATTTGAGATGAAGGATCTTGGAAAAGCTAGTCGAATTCTTGGAGTAGATATCATCAGGGATAAGCTGCAAGGTACTTTATTTTTGTCTCAAAAGATTTATATGAAGAAGATTGTGGAAAGGTTTAGAATGTATAAAGCTAAACCAGTGAGCACACCTCTTGCCCATCACATGAAACTCTCAAGGAGTCAAGACATCATGTCTGATGATGATAGAAAGAAGATGGAACCTATTCCTTATGATTGTGGAGTAGGTAGCATTATGTATGGAATGATTTGCACTAGACCTTAATGTTGATGCTGACTATGCTGGATGTCCTGATACTAGAAAATCTCTCTCAGGTTATGTGTTTACTCTGTTTGGAACAGCTGTGAGTTGGAAGGCAAATCTCCAATCTATTGTAGCTTTGTCCACCACAGAAGCAGAATATAATGCTTTGGTTGAAGGGGTAAAAGAAGGTTTATGGCTAAAGGGAATGCTCTTTGAACTTGGATTCAAAGAGAATAGTGTACAAATCTTTTGTGATAGTCAAAGTGGTATTCATTTAGCCAATCATCAAATGTATCATTCAAAGACCAAGCATATTGATGTTAAACTACATTTCATTAGAGATGTGATTGATTCAGGTGTTATTGAAGTGGTGAAGATTGACTCTAGTGACAATCCAGCAGATATGTTAACTAAAGTGTTAAGTAGAAATAAGTTTGAAAAATGCTTAAGCATGGTGGGTTTTAGTCATGTTTGATTTCATGGGAGTGATTGTACAAACTGCATTGAAGTGTCAAGGTGGAGAAATGTTATAGTTGACTCTTCATTCAATTTATTTTCTTATGTGTATAACTGTGCATAACTGTTCAACCGTTATTTGTTGGTTATTTTCTTTTGTTATATTTTCTGTAATGTAGAAGATGTATTAGGTTGTTGTTGTGGTCAGAATTAAATACAGTATTCTGCTTCCTTTATTCTCTCTGCTTTGTATATCTTCTTATGCTTGATTGAACCAACAGCCTTAGTCCAAAAGCATGTCACCTACTCCCCAACGTTGTGAGACGCCCAATCATAACCTGGGATAACAAGGAGGCCCTCCTCAGGTTTTGTGCCCTCGTTAGTGGCAGTGACCTCCACGTCACTATAAACGTAGTTTAGTGTCCCAGTTTTAATGACCTTATTTTCATTTACATTGGTCTCACTGTCAACCAGACCCTCATCCCAGTCGGTTGACTCAAAGAGAGAAGAAGAATTAAACCCTAGTGTTGTCGAAGACAAGGCACCATCGTCATAACCCCGTTTGTCTCTCTCTGAAGACTCCTTAAACGAAGACAAGTTAACAGTCAACATTATTTACCTGAGAAGAATAAGTCGATAGATGGATTGGGAGAGTAAGATATTAAAGGTGAAAATGACGGGATAGGCTCACCCTATTTGTAGTCAGGAAAATGATATTTTAACACTAATTTTTGACACCATTTTAACACTGCACACATGTCAAAATGTGGTTGGATGATTTCAAATTAAAAAAGATGAGGCAGGGACATATTTGGAAGGGAAAAACCAAAGTTTTTTTTTTTTTTAATTTGAAATCGTCCAACCACATTTTGACAGGTGTGCAGTGTCAAAATGGTGTCAAAAAATTGGTGTTAAAATATCATTTTCCTTGTAGTCATCACGTCGTGGGCCCTCCCACGATCAACATCGTCAGATTAAAAGGGATCAATCGGTCCACATCAAGCGACTCTAACTTGTTCCAAACATGGGAAATGAGACACTTCGCGCCACCCAAGTAATGACTACCTTTTCAAAAAATATCAGAGGACTGAGCAACCATTTGAAATCTCCAAAAGAGCGTTTGGTATGAATAAGTGATACAAACCCGTTTACCAGTTACTCTCGGCTCGAGTTTGGGAGACATGTGTACCATACGACCGCACAATCAACTTCTCGAAAAGAACGATGAGATCCCATCCCCAATTTTTTTTTGAACCACACAAATTCTTATTAAGCCGATCTATGAGTTTGTTGTTAAGACCATCATAAATCTAATATATAAGTAAAAACAGGTAAAACACATCTATTGGCCTTTTGGCCATTATTAGGCTAACCCTAATAAAAAACCTACTTCGAAACTTATAAATATGAATGTAAAGTAAGAAGGTAAGTGACTACATTTATTGTAAATTTAAGATTTTACTGTGATAACTAATCATACTCATTTGAGTGATTTGAGTATCAGAGTGCTTTTGATATATATCTACATGCTCGATGTGAAGACTGAAGGACAAAAACTAAGAATTACTCAGATAATCCAATTAACGTTAAGAAGCTAATTAAAAAATGTAAAGAAATAATT
>NW_014542858.1:691295-694080 GCF_000741045.1 Vigna radiata var. radiata
CATCATTGAGTAATTACCAGTACATTGCCTTTTCAGCTGCAATTTATTATGTCATGAATGATTCAACTTGCTTTTGGTGTCTTTGTTTGATTTTAATAAAAAGATACATAAAAAAGCAAAAGCATAAATCTCACCAATAACTTTTTTCCCTTTCGGATCTGCCTCTGAAAGAGAGAGTGCTATTGCCCGTTCAATTTCTTCTTTCTCAATTTCTGTCAAATCATCCTGCTCTCAGTTCAAACTATTAGAATTCATAACTTTAGACCAAATACGAAAGGAACTAGTACTGTGTTATGTTCAAGCAACTATCGTGCTAGAAAATGACACGATAAGTTGAAATAATGATAATTCTTTTACAGGAAGCAGAAAGTGTAAATGCTAAACTCACCACCAACCTTTTTCCTAATCCTCACATTATTCTCCGTGAAACCCTTCCATCTATTCTCATCCATTAATATCTCACACAAGTCCTTCGTCCTAAAATTGAACCTCAGTTATACTAATACTCTGAACTCCCTTCTTCATTCTTCGGCACAGTTTCATTCTTTGGCGCAGCTGTGGTGGACGTCGACGATGACAGAGGCAATGTCGGTCGCGCCGGTGATGGCGAGGGACACGGCGTCGGCTTCTTGTTTTCCAATTCGTCCTTAATATAGGACTACCTTTGGCCATGCTCTACACCCAAACCCTAACCTTCTCCAAGATCAAGGGTTTCCCCTTGGAAAGCATGACGTCCTTCATCCTTCGAGAAGTGAAGCTCTATTGGAGTTGGAAGAAACCAAACTAGGGTTTTGAAGATGGATAAAACCAATCAGAAAGGGAATTTCAACCTACAAAGAACAAAGTACTGAGCTGAGTACCAAGAATAAGATTAGAGAATCGGCAGTGGTGAACACGTAGTGAATGTGAGAGTAAACGAAAGGCATAGGGAGTGAGTGCGAGAGAGACGAGTGAGAGCTAGAGAAGTGATTGAGGTGAGTGCATGTAAGAGAGAAGGATCTGAGGAGGAGCATGGCGAGAGGGAATGACTAAGAGCGTCATAGAGGAAGAAATTTAGGGTAAGTAAAGGAGGGAGATAGGAAAACAAAATATTATTTTTATTTTTTAATAATTAATTTTGAAAATCCATATATAATATTGGTAGTTAACTTTTCTTTTGATTACGTACAGATATTATATACGGAAAAATCGGTAGGTAAAAATCCGTATATAAAATCTGTATGTAAATCATTTTAAAAAGTCCGTACATAAAATTTGTATATAATATTTATGTTATGTACGGATAAAAATCCGTATATAAAAATCCGTAGATAAATTGCATTTTTCTTGTAGTGATGCTCGATGTGAAGACTGAAGGACAAAAACTAAGAATTACTCAGATAATCCAATTAACGTTAAGAAGCTAATTAAAAAATGTAAAGAAATAATTTTCGACCCACCTCCAGGAAGAATGTTATGAACCTCTTTCACTCTTGATGACTTATTTTCTGGTTTACCTATTAAATTGAATTGACTGAGCATCATTGAGTAATTACCAGTACATTGCCTTTTCAGCTGCAATTTATTATGTCATGAATGATTCAACTTGCTTTTGGTGTCTTTGTTTGATTTTAGTTCTACTCATCTTAAGATAGAATCATTCCATAGGATTTTTGTTGTGTGCCTGCTATTTCTAATTAGCCTTAATTTCTTGTTTGTCTATTCTTTGTTGTCTTGTTTTGTCATATTCACGTCAATTCTGATCCAGCTTGCTTCTAATTACATCTCTTCATTGTTTTCTATTATTTGGTTATATATGTTGGTTTTTATATTACACTTGTGGTGCATAATTGACCTTGGAATGCTGACCAAATCTGTTTCAATTACGTTTTCTTCTATTACTGCCTTGTCCATTATGGTTTGATGTGTTTAAGGAAGTAGAGAACAAACCTGGAAAGGAGTTCTATATCCAATGGTAGTATCTTAGGAGGTGGAGGCTTTCAAGAAGCTCCAAAGGAAGAGGCTGCCAACACATATCTTGATATGCAAGTTGGCAATAATAGAAAACTAAACATCGGCAGTGAGCTTTAAACAGTGAAAACAGCAGCAGAACCTCAATTTGGAGACTTGAAATGTCTCTCGGTCCAAGTGCTTTTACAGCAAATGAACAACATCGTGAATAAAGGATCTGTGAGGCCAAAGCAGACGAAAGTTTTGTTCTGATTGAAAGCAATACAGTAGAGAGGAGAGCCATGCAGCCGAGAGTAGTGAGCTTAAACAGCAGATTGCTTTTTATTTTTAATTAACCAGCAAAGTGGTAATTCTGAGAGTAAACATGAAAGTTGTGAGAGAGTGGTTTTTTTTCATAATTTGTAAAGTCCTGTATCAATTCTACCTTTCCCAATCTGTGTTACTGTAAAATCTCATTTTAAACCAAGTGTCTTGGAAGAACCTTTGGTGTTCTTTCATCTCCTGGTAGTTTTTTCTTTGTTTAAACATTAATTTGAACTAGACAATGAGTGTCTCTTGTAAATCAAAGTTAACAAGACTCACCATAGATATGCACTTTTTGTTTTCCTTCGCTATCAATGTCTTTGGTGGAGTGCTTGGCCAAAGATATTGTTTCTGTTGTCTAGGGTCGAGGATCAGTCTTCCTGTTTTAGCTAGCTCTCTATATCATGATGGTCCACACTTTTTCATGACTTTCTTCTTGATAACATTTATATTTGTTCAACCGTCCGGTTTCTCTTAGAGTCACCCGTCCGGTTAACACTTATAATGATCTGATAACATTTATATTTGTTCA
>NW_014542858.1:694440-699045 GCF_000741045.1 Vigna radiata var. radiata
TCTCTGTACTTGATTTTTAATTCGATTGATGAATGCTACAGTTTTTCCTTTTTCTCTCTTCGCTTTCTCTCTTTTGCCACACTATAATTCTATGATGGTATCAGAGGAATTTCACACTGCTGCTCATTGATTTCTTTCGTCCTGTTCTTGGTTTTCTTTTCTTCTTCTATCATGGCTATGACCAATTCATCTTTATCCACCCACGATAATACTCCCTCATACCTTTATCTACACCCCAATGAAAACCCTGCCATAGCCCTGGTCTCACCTGTTCTAAATGCCACAAATTATCATTCTTGGAGCAGATCTTTCATCACGGCTCTTTCTGCCAAAGACAAGGTAGAATTTGTTCTTGGATCCGCTCCTCAACCTTCCAAGACTGATGGCTCCTTCCCTGCTTGGTTCCGCTGCAACAGTATGGTAGTTTCATGGCTAATACATTCTGTTTCTCCTTCAATTCGCGAAAGCATTTTCTGGATGGATCTTGCTATCGACATTTGGACTGATCTGAAACACCGTTTTGCCCAAGGCGATCTTGCAAGAATCTCCGCCCTTCAAATGGAAGCCACTACTCTATCACAAGGTGAGCTTCCAGTCACTGAATTTTTTACCAAACTCCGGGTCATTTGGGATGAGCTCGATTGCTTCCATCCGGATCCTGTTTGTACATGCCAGACAAAATGCTCATGCACCGTCTCCATCGTTCTTTCTCAACGTAAAAATGAAGACCGTGCCATGCAACTTTTACGAGGTTTGAATGATAACTATACCAACATACAATCTCATATACTACTTCTTGATCCTATTCCTCCTATTTCCAAAATTTTTTCTCTTGTTATTCAACAAGAACGTCAACTAATGAATGACCATATCACTGCCTCTGTCACCACTACCCCTTTTCCTAGTTCCAACCCTACCTCTGTTATTTGCACTCACTGCAATAGAATTGGCCACCAAGAAAATACATGTTTCAAAAAACATGGTTTCCCAAACCAAGAACACAAGAATGTCAAAAACACAAACAATAATTCTCGCAAGATTTGCACTTACTGCCACAGAAATGGCCATACCATAGACGTTTGTTTCAAGAAACACGGTTATCCACCAGGCCACAAATTTTACAACAAACCCGGTCAAGTTCACAACGTTATTTCATCTACCAATGCCGAGAATCAATGGAAAAGCTTGGATACCGAACAGTCTTCTCATGAAAAATTTCAACTGACTCCTCAACAATATCAAATCCTAGCTGAGCTGTTCAAACAATCAACGACCAACAATTCCAATGTGCATATAAATCAAGTTGGCACTGTTTCTACCAACACATCTCCAGGTAATATTGTTTCGATCTCTCAGATACATTCCAGCAATATCTGGCTTCTTGACTCTGGTGCTACTGATCACGTGTGTATATCTTTAGAATCTTTTACTTCTTATCAAAAGATTAACCCAATTCCTATATGTTTACCTAATGGTAAAATAATACATGCAAATTACAAGGGTACAGTTAGATTCAATACCAAACTTTCTCTTTCTAATGTGCTATATGTTCTTGATTTTTCATTCAACCTTGTTTCTGTTTCTCAACTTATAGCTCAACACAAATGTCAATTAATCTTTTCTCCTTCTGGCTGCATTGTGCAGGACATACACACACAAGAGAAGATTGGTCTGATTAGACATCACCATGGCTTATATCTACTTGATCCTTCTATCTGTAAAATTGATATTAACTGTACCCCTGTTGTCTGTTCTGTTAAGCACACAAATTTATGGCATGCTCGTCTTGGACATTTATCACATGCTAGGCTACAATTTTTACAACACAAACATGTTTACATAAACACTGATGACAACAATAATTTTTGTGATGTGTGCCATCGCGCCAAACAAAAGAAATTGCCTTACACTGCTAGCACTTCTACTTCTTTATCTCCTTTTGAATTATTGCATATTGATATATGGGGACCTACTACTGCTTCTATGAATGGCTACAAATACTTGCTAACCATTGTTGATGATTACTCTCGTTATACTTGGATTATTCCTATGATAGATAAGTCTTCTGTCAAAAATCAAATTCTCACCTTCCTCTGCTATGTCGAAAATCAATTTCAAAAAAAGGTTAAAACTATACGAACAGATAATGGTGTTGAATTCATTCTACAACATATGTTTTCAAGTAAAGGAATTATCCATCAAACTACTTGTGTGGAAACCCCTGAACAAAATGGAGTAGTCGAACGTAAACATCAACACATTTTAAATACCACTCGTGCTTTGCTTTTCCATTCACATCTACCTCTTGCATTTTGGTGTTATGCAGCTAAACATGCTGTCTTCTTGATAAATCAAATGCCTACACATGTTCTACACAATGAAACACCTCATGAACGGCTACATGGATCTCCTTGTGATCTCTCTATGTTACGTGTCTTTGGTTGTCTTTGCTATGCTAACACCATAACTTCTCACAGAAAAAAGTTTGATGATCGTGCTATTCCTGGTATCTTCTTAGGCTTTAAAAAGCACACAAAAGGTTATCTATTTCTAAACCTAAAAAATCACAAGATTGAAATATCTCGTAATGTACTTTTTCATGAAAACATATTTCCATATCGTAATACTTCCAAAACCGACAACTCTTTATCTCTTCCTATACCACATCACTACACTAACAATTATGATGAACTATTACCGTCCGGTTATAATGATACATTACCGTCCGGTTGTCCACACACTAATAACCCCCCCTTAATCTTTCAACAGATGTTGTCCAAATGAATAACACTGAAAGTGACACCTCCACTAGCACAAGAAAGTCTTCTAGAACGCGTAGGACTCCTGCTTACCTAAAAGATTTTCAGACGAACGGTGTTATCAGATATCCCATTACAAAATACATCAACTACAACAGGCTTTCACATTCTTTCAAAAATACCATCTTATCTATCTCGTCTAATGCTGAACCAACATGTTATTCTATTGCTTCAAAACAACCCCAATGGGTCACTGCCATGCATGCCGAGCTCGAGGCCCTGCAAGCAAATAACACTTGGGAACTCACCACCCTACCTCCCAACAAAACTGCCATTGGCTGTCGATGGATCTACAAAATCAAATATAATTCTGATGGGTCTATTGAACGTTATAAAGTGCGCCTCGTTGCCAAAGGATACAATCAGATTGAAGGGCTAGATTATATAGAAACTTTTGCCCCTGTTGCCAAAATCACTACCGTTCGGCTTCTTCTTGCCATAGCCGCTTCAAAATGTTGGTCACTTAAACAATTGGATGTTAATAATGCTTTCTTACATGGTGACCTTCATGAAGAGGTTTACATGAAAATTCCTCCTGGCCTTACCTCCGCCAACAAAAATCAGGTTTGTAAACTCCAACGCTCTTTATATGGCCTTAAACAGGCTGGCCGGCAATGGTATGCAAAATTACATCAATTCTTAATATCAAACAATTATCACTGTTCTATCTCTGACAACTCTCTTTTTCTGAAACATGATGGCAACCATACTACGGCATTACTCATTTATGTTGATGATATCCTCATCACTGGCAACGACGATGGAGAAATTCAACACATAACTGACCTCTTTCATTCTACCTTCCGCATAAAGAACCTTGGTGATCTGACATACTTTCTCGGTCTGGAGGTTGCTCGCAACTCCAAAGGAATACATATTAGCCAACGCAAGTATACCTTGGATCTCCTTGCTGAAACCGGCCTTCTCAACAGTTCACCCATCCCTACTCCCATGGTTCCTAAAAATTCTAATACAAATACCGTCCGGTCACTTGATGACACTGATGCTGCCTCTTATCGCCGTCTCATTGGTAAACTCATTTATCTGACCACGACTCGTCCTGACATTACATTTGCCGTCAACCACCTTAGTCAGTTCATGTCTGCCCCTACGACTGCTCACCAACAAGCTACCAGTCGCATCCTCCGTTATCTCAAAGGCACTCCTGGTGCTGGTATTTTTCTTCCTAGCACATCTTCCATACAACTGAAAGCCTTTTGTGACTCCGATTGGGCCGCCTGTCCTCAAACTCGCCGTTCGGTTACTGGGTTCATCGTCTACCTTGGGAACTCTCTCATCTCGTGGCGCTCCAAGAAACAACCGACCGTCTCCTGTAGCTCTTCTGAGGCCGAGTATCGTTCACTTGCCAGCACGGTGTGTGAAATACAGTGGCTCACATATTTGCTTAATGATCTCCACGTTGCTTACACATCTCCTGCTCTCATCTATTGCGATAACCAATCTGCCATACAAATTGCTTCAAATCAAGTTTTTCATGAACGTACAAAGCACATTGACATTGACTGCCACATTGTTCGTGAAAAAGTTGTCGCCGGTCTCATCAAGCTTCTTCCCATCTCCACAATAATGCAATTAGCCGACATCTTAACCAAATTGTTACCTCCGCCTTCCTTTCAACTTCTTCGTTCCAAGCTGGGACTCCAAAATATTTACGCCCAGCTTGAGGGAGGCTGATAACATTTATATTTGTTCAACCGTCCGGTTTCTCTTAGAGTCACCCGTCCGGTTAACACTTATAATGATCTGATAACATTTATATTTGTTC
>NW_014542858.1:699520-712273 GCF_000741045.1 Vigna radiata var. radiata
TCTCTGTACTTGATTTTTAATTCGATTGATGAATGCTACAGTTTTTCCTTTTTCTCTCTTCGCTTTCTCTCTTTTGCCACACTATAATTCTATGACTTCTGAATAGATCGATATTTCCTTAAGTCAGATATGTTTCTAAAGAAGGTTTAGAGTAATTAGATCATGAAAAAAAATGTTTTTATCTCGACATTAAACCTGTATATATAGAACTTATGACAATCAAACTTATTAATTGACCATTAATAACCATTAATATATCTATTAACGGTCTATCAATTAATGTTATCTCATTAATTAGCTTTTAAAATCCGTGTACTGTTAGGAGTTTAAGGATAATTTTGTTTGTCTTGTTGTTTGATCTTATAAGTTTAAGAGTTCATCTTTTTATAAGAAGTGGTAGAGTATGTAGCAAAAATATGCTGGTTAGGTAAGACTTAATACTTAAGCAATATTTGAGTCACCTCTTTTGTATGGGGATAATTTTGTGAAAACCTTTCAAGTCTTGTCACTTTAGGAAAAATCATTGAAAACTTAAAAAATGTCTAGACGTCAATCTCACCATAGAATGAGTGATTCTAAGAAATCCAATTTTGAAACAAATTTCTAAAAAACTCATACAGTCAATCTATAGTGACAAGAAGAAGGGCATCCAATTAAGGAAAAGAGAAAATATTGAAACAAATGTTTGCATGAAATGATTATTGTATGAAATAATTAGACAACATGAAAAATTTACAAATTTATACTTATTAATTCAATTTTTATGCAAAAACAAATTTGATTCATTGTGAAACTATTAAAAATTTTGTTAAGAAGATTTTGTGATATTTTTGTGTGAATAAAATCTCATGTTTAATTAATTATAAAAATTTAAAGTTATTTTTTAAAATTAAGTAAATTAATGAATCAATCTGTTTAATTCAACAATCAATGATAGATCATACTAAATTCAATTTTTTTTTTACTTACCAATAAATAAATTAGATTGAATTAACTATACGAATAAAGTGGAGTTACTCGTTTTGAGACGTTAATATTTTGTTTGCAAATATACCCATTCCTGCGAGCTACTAAGATTCCTTTTAAAATTTAGTTTAATAAGTTAATAGATTATCTCTATCAGCCAACAGTTACACGTGAAAGCGACTGTAATATATGGGTTCCTTGCTTTCCCGACGCAGCCATAATCGGCCAACAAAATTTATTTAAGACAATTCTTTACGGGGAATTGCTCTGCCAAACTCATTTTTTTAGTGTTCAAGATTTTTCTTTTTATGTATGTGGAAAATTCTTGCTAAAATAAATAAAATCAACTTTTTTTATATCAAATAAAAAATATATTCTAAACTACTTGGAATAAAACCATCTTATATATAATTCTTTCTCACTTTACAATATTTCTAAAAAATTCTTGAAATAAAATTTAAATTTGATGACTTATAGTAAATTTATATAGTAAAAGGAAACATATTCAATTGGAAGAATGTTATGAAATGTGAAAAACATTTTTAAAAAAATATTTATTTAAAATTTTTTCAAATTATTAGCTCGCATTTATTTCCTCTCTTATATATTTTCTCTCTTTAGAAATTAATATATGTCAATATATGGTAAAAAGATTCACTAGATAACGTAAGATTAAGTTGAATATATTAAAAAAAAATTAAACATAATATATACGAGGTGCGGGAAGGTTAAATTTAATGATCTAGCACTTGTTAGGTGTTAGAATCCTACAAAGAAGTTTTAAACAACTGATATACGTGTCTTTGTTGTTGCATGCATGCACACATGCATTCATATTCCCTAATGATCGGCGACAACTTAAACAGAGAAAATTAAGTAATAACTTAACGTGAAGAGTGATGACAAAGCTTCAGCATGCAGCTCGAGTCTCGTAAAATCAATTTTTTAATCATCATAAATCTTGTTCAAGAGAAGACAGTAATGCCTATAAATTGCGACATGCATCGAAGAGACTATAACACATCAAAAAACTCATAAGAAAAAATCTGCAAAACTAAAGAATGGCTTATGCTAGACTTGCTCCTTTGGCTCTCTTCTTGTTTGCCACTTTCAGTACGTAGCATTCCATTCTTATTAACATTTTTTCATCATTTCTTGTTATATATGTTTCAGAACTACACAAAATTATATATCGTGTTCGTTTGTTCTGACTTTGAAATATTATTGTTAGTAATATTTCCGATGAAGAAGATAGAAGCAGCAGACTGTTCAGGTGCTTGTTCACCGTTTGAGATGCCACCGTGCCGGTCACGTGATTGTCGCTGTATCCCTATTGGACTATTTGTTGGTTTCTGCATTAATCCAACTGGACTTTCATCTGTGGCGAAGATGATAGACGAACATTCGAACCTATGCAAATCTGATGATGAATGCATGCAGAAAGGAAGTGGCAACTTCTGTGCTCGTTATCCCAATAACTACATCGATTATGGTTGGTGCTTTGACTCTGATTCTGAAGCTCTTAAAGGTTTCTTGGCCATGCCTGCAGCAATCACCAAGTAATACGTGTATGCCTGTGAAAAAAGTGGTCATGCATGCATTATGCATCTTCTACTACTTTATTAAATAAAGGCTTATGATGCCTCTACTGCTATAAATAAAACGACTGTTCACCAACTCGTATATTGGTTACTTTAGATTCCTGCCACATGAGTTAATAAACAAGAGCGTTATTCTGAGTAATTTCTTTTGTTGGAAATACGTAAGAAAAAAAGAGATATAGTTACATCAAGAAAAGGAAAATTGGTTTATTGGTGCATCAGTTTGTTAACCTAATACAACTAGTCGGTTGCTTAAAATAGCACTGAACCTTAGCAGATGACGAAAAATTTGCTTAAAATAGCACTGAACCTTAGCAGATGACGAAAAAATTTAACAGAATAAAGAGAATCTAAACGTTGGCTTCTAACAAAGACAGTTAAATTATAAGCGTAAGCATGTTTTAACATGGTAACTCTAAAAATTATTGTTAACTAACACTCATAATTATGCGTGCCTGTATACAGAGGGTTTTGTCCGGTTGAAAACAAGTGCATGCATTGTTAGTGGAGGATTTATTAGTATTTTAAAAGTTCACTTACTTTTGAATAAGTCAAGCGTAAATATAGGAGTTATACGCCTTATGCGCCGTACCAGTTTTATTTTGCAGTTTTTGTTTATGCTATGTAAGGCTATAAAGTAGCCAAACTTGAGCACTTCTGCATTTTCATCTCTGCATACCAACATTCTTTTGCATTTTTATCTTTGCGTACCAACATTATGGTATCAGAGCTCCATCCGGGGCCTGATCCAAACATAGAAGTAGCAGTCTTCTAACCATCATACCCAATGGCATCAGAAAATTCATTTGTCCAGCTTGCTATATCCAAATTTGATGATCATTATGACCACTGGGCTATGCTTATGGAGAACTTCTTAAGATCTAAGGTTACTGGGAGTTGGTGCAGCATGGCATCCCAGAATCTGCAAAAGACACACCCCCCAAGCCCCAAGCTATGACAATAGCGTAGGGGTTTTAATGCGAACATAACCGTTATAACAATTCAACCAAAAGATAGCTTTTTTCAGCCCTACGATGGAAAATTACGAAGGGTTCAGATTAACTGGTGAATTTGTCAGAAGAGACGTGAACAGTCACGAAATCGCCACCGTTAGATTTAAAGGGAATACATGGTCTGGATTCAATCATGAAACCGTTTATTACGGCTATAAAAAGGGGAGAGGGACCACTGTCATTTTTACTTTTTACAACTCCTCCATAGGTTAATCCTGATCGACTTACTGCTACTACCGATCAATTTAGTAACCAAGGTACTGATCGTAGGGTTTCTTCGTCATTGAAGTCATCGACCAGTAGTTCCAGCGACTCCAGTAGTTCGTCCGGTCACTTTTATGTAGAATTTAATATCTATGTCTCCCGAACATGGACGTCCATCGTAGCGCCTCCCAAGGTAGAAGGGTATGAGTGGGCTCCCCATGAAGTACAAAATTACCTTCCTTATTACATTCGTAGAACGACCCTAAGACATTTGCTTGAAAAAATGTATATTTTAGCTGACCTTAGAGAAGTTGACGATTATACATTAGTAGTATGCCGTTAGAATGAAAGGGCCTGTCACGGTCGGGAGGGATACGGTTTAGATTTCTTCTATGTGTATGTCCCCTTCTTCAAAGATCTAGGTGTAAGACTCCCTTTTACTGAGTTTCAAATGGGCGTTTTAAAAAGATTAAACATATGTCCTGCCCAGCTTCACCCAAACGGGTAGGCTTGTATGCAAGCCTTCCAAGTGTTATGCACTGGCCTGCAATTTGATCCCACTCCTGGGTCATTTCTTTATTTCTTCCGCGTTTTCCCGAACCCTAGTAGGTCGTGGGTATCCCTTATCCCAGTCAAAGATAAACAGTTATTCACTTCTTTTAATTCATCATATAAGGATTTCAAAGCGAACTATTGTAAGATAGCTATTCGAGAACCTGGTCGGCCAAAATATTTTTTGAATGATGGTCAACCAAAATTTTCTCTGTATTGGACCGCAAGACTTCATCCCGCATGCTGATAAAACTCCTTGGCACCGATGCCTTGCAAGATAGAGTATTAGGTATGTTTTACTTCCAATCTTCTTCCCATAATCAATCATTATTAACCTGTCTAAATTCATTCTTTGTTTTCAGAACTATTTGAAGGAATGGAACAACACGTTGCATTTGCTCGACTGATGGCTCAGAAGAAACTGAAAAAGGTTGCTGAAAGTTCCTCCTCCCCTGCCTCACCAGCAAAAGCCGCTCCAACAGTCAATCCAGCTTTAAAGATTTCTGATACCTTAGAAGCTGTTGCTGAGACAAAGGTTACCAAATCTAATGCTACTAAGTCCAAGCCGAAGCGGAAAGCGGAAAAGACGCCTTCTCCCCCTAAGAAACAGAAAATGAGCACACCGTTATTGACCGGTCCACTTGACCCGAACGTGCATGTGTCGGATCGATTGCAATTTAACCTCACACCTGACGAGAGGAAACCGTTCAAGGTAATGACGCCAAGCGAATCACTTAATATGGCGTATGAGTTGATAGCTCGAGCCAGTATTTGCTTGAATTACTCCGCTGGGACCACCAAACCACTACTGGTGAATGAGCTGGAGGTAGCCGTAAAGGAGTTAGAGGAATTTAAGAAAAAGAACATTTCGCTGACTTTACGTATTGAAGAAATGACAAAGGCAGCTGAAGATGATCGGGTGAAAGCAACCAGTCAACTGAATGAATCACAGAAAGAGGTTGCCACCCTTAAAACTTCTGTTGAAACCTTGAAACAAAACCTTGAACAACTTAACGCCAAAAACAAAAGTTTGACGAAGGAGCGTGATGACTTGGTCACCGAGCGGGACAATTTGCTTGTTGAAAATGCTCGATTAGGAGATCAAGTATGCTTGGAGAGGGAACTGGGGTTTGAGCAGGGGATTGCCCAATGTCATTATTTTTTCAACACACCCTTAACCGATCCAAGCTTTGATATCATGAAAGTAATTGTTGATGGTAAGCTGGTTGACCTTGGCAGCCAACTCACTTCTAATGCTGAGAATATGGATGTCGTTCCTCTATCGGGAAAGGAAAATCTCGAGGTGGCTGATGATCGGGTACCTTCCTCCACTGATCCTGCGCGCAAGTCTACCGATCCTGCTATAGAGAATTGAAGAATAGTCTCAATTATTGTTAGCTATATACTGTTGTTAGTATCGTTTTGAACAATTATAACTATATGGATTACTTATGTTATGTTTTGTATGAACTATGTTTACGTTCTATTGGTAATGTTTCATTGTTTACGCCGATTAAGATGATAACCACCTTATTCCCCATGAAACTAAATGAGCAAAGTGGTTGTTCTAATTTATCTATCCTCCTTATGCGTCAAATAAAGAATGGAAAGTACCTTGCAACCGTTCCTCTCGATTTGGATAAGAAACATTAGAACGATCTTCCTTATTCCCCAAAAATGGAAAGCATTACCGCTCCCGATCGAATTAAATATCTTAACCTCCTTATTCCCCTGTAAAAATTTACATCACCTTATTCACCAATAAGATTAGAGATATAACAAAGTCAACAATTAACTCAAAAATCACTTCAAATAAATCACAATTATAACTCGTGAATTTATTAATAAGTCACTTCGAATATCATGAACGGATGATAATATATCACCTCACCTTATTCCCCATAAATATCGCCGATCCTTACAAAGAGAAAGTATTCTTTAAAAAAGAAAAAGTTCAATCAACTAAAGTAAAACTTCAAATGAGATGCATTCCAAGTGTTCGGTATGATATCGCCGGTCAAGTGCTCCAAACGATATGCTCCATTATTCAAGTCTTCTTTAATCCTGAATGGCCCGTCCCAATTTGCTGCCAACTTCCCTTCGGTCGAGTTTTTCCTTGCCTCTGATGTTTTGTGCCAAACCAAATCTCCTTTCATAAATCGTCTGGGTCGTACTTTCGTATTGTATCTTCGGGCTACTAACCTCTTATATGCTTCATTTCGGATAGCCGCTATATGCCTCCGTTCTTCTAACACATCTAAGTTACTTCGAAGTTGCTCATCGTTGATCGTCATATCTGACAATTGTCGTCGTACGGTCGGTTCACCAACTTCTACGAGTAGCATGGCATCTGTTCCATAAGTTAGATTGAACGGTGATTCTCCCGTTGAACCGTGCGGGGAACAGCGATATCCCCATAAGACTTGATCAATTTCATCCACCCATCCTCCTTTAGCCTCACCTAAGCGCTTCTTGAGTTCATTGACTATAATTTTATTGGCAGCTTCTGCTTGACCGTTCGTCTGAGGGTGTTCAACCGAACTTGTGATGTTATTGATGCCTAATTCCTTATAAAAGCTCTGTAATCTCTTGTCAATAAATTGTCGTCCATTATCTGTTATTATGGTTCTTGGTAAACCGAATTTGCATATGAGGTGCCATATAAATCGTTTGACCTGAGTAGTAGAGATTTTCGCCAGTGGTTCAGCCTCAATCCATTTGGTGAAGTAATCTACAACAACAAGAAGAAATTTCTTTTAAGATCGACCGATCAAGAATGGACCAACTATATCCATACCCCACTGAGCGAATGGCCAAGAGGCAACTATACTATGTAACTCTGTTGCCGGAGCATGGAAAACATTACCATGTTTTTGGCACGATACACATTTCTGTGAAAAAGCTAAGCAATCTTGCTCCAATGTAGGCCAAAAGAATCCTACTCTTAGAACCCGAGCTTTTAATGCCCTGCCCCCCGTATGTCTACCTCACACGCCATAGTGTAATTCCCATAGGACATAGTCCGCTTGTTCTGCCGATAAACACTTCATAATAGGCGTAACGTATCCTCTTCGATACAAATCATCCCCGATCAAGCAATATCTAGATATTTTCTTGGTTTCTTCAGCCTGCAGATTCTTTCCTTCATCCTGCTTCCGTATTAGCCGAACAATCTCATCCTTCCAACAACTCTGATTATTGGAATTATTGGAAGTACAGATGTTGTAACACCCTATGCTTGGTTCGNGTAATACTTGCCGAATCACTGAATTCAAAACTCCCTTCTATTTTCCATTGGCTAATTTGGACAAACGATCGACTCGAGTGTTCTATTCCCGTGGTACATGGGTTATTATAAATTTGGCGAAGTGTGCTTCTAATTGCTTTGCTCTATGGAAGTATCGCANCAAATAATCGTCTTTAACTTGATAATTGCCATTCATATGCCCCTCAACTACCTGAGAATCCGTGCGGCATTCTAAACTATCTGCTCCAATGTCCCGAGCGAGTTCCATCCCAGCAATTAGTGNCTCATATTCAGCTTGATTATTGCTCGCTTTGAATTTGAAGACAATAAATTGTTCAATAACTATACCGTTCGGCCCTTCTAAAACAATTCCTGCTCCTCCACCAGCTTTGCATGCCGACCCATCCACATATAATTTCCAACCATGTTCGGCTATTGTATATGGCAGTTCTACCGCAAATTCAACTAAGTGTTGACCCTTCACCGAACCTCTAGGTTCATACTGTAACCCGAACTCGGACAATTCAACCGACCATCCTATCATCCTTCCTGTCAAATCAGGTTTACGCAAGATTTTAGCTATTGGGTAGTCAGTTCGAACTATCACTTGATGTCCTTGAAAATAAGGTCGAAGGCGACGAGCGGCGTATAACAAAGACAAGGCTATCTTTTCTAGCTTCTGATACCGAACTTCCGTTTCTTTTAAACTTCGACTAACAAAGTAGATCAATTTAAACCGAGGATCTTCTTGGATTAAAGCTGCGCTAATTGCTGTGTCCGTCACAGCTAAGAATATTTGTAACGCATGATCGGGATCTGGTCTCCCCAAAACGGGTGGGACGGTCAGAATTCCCTTAACTCCTTGGAACGCTTCCTCGCACTCCTCGTTCCACCCTTCTGACGCGCTCTTCTTCATAAGCTTCAAAATAGGCTTAATCTTCTCTGCCAACTTTGGGATGAATCGTGACAAGGACGTCAGCCGACCGACCAACCGTTGAATTTCTTTCAGATTTTGTGGACTNCGCATCTCNANAATGGCTTTGCATTTATCANGATTAGCTTTTATTCCTCTGAACGTTAACATGAACCCTAAGAATCTCCGTGCATTTACCCCGAACGTACACTTGGCAGGATTTAATCTCATCCCGTATTTTCTAACCCGTCCAAACACCTCCTCTAAATCCTTAACATGATCTTCCACAGAACGGCTACGTATGATCATATCGTCAACATACACCTCCATACATCTCCCTATTTGATTTTCAAATACTTTGTCCATGAGTCTCTGGTAAGTAGCTCCAGCATTTTTGAGAACGAACAACATTACATTGTAACAATATATAGCCCTTTCGGTTATGAAGGCAGTCTTTTCTTTATCTGGAGAATACATCGGTATTTGATTATATCCTGAATATGCATCTAAGAAACTTAACACTTCATAGCCAGACACCCCATCCACCAAACCATCGATACTAGGAAGAGGGTATGTGTCCTTCGGGCATGCCTTATTCAGGTCAGTAAAGTCAGTGCACATTCTCCATTTGCCATTAGACTTCTTGACCAGAACCACATTAGCCAACCAGGTGGTGTACTTCACTTCTCGTATAAAACCTGCGTCCAACAACTTTTGTACCTCCTCATCCACTGCCTGCCTCTTTTCTTGCCTCAGTCTTCTTTTCTTTTGCGCTACCGGCCGGGCATCANGAAATACTGACAGCTTATGAGAAATGACATTTGGGTGTATTCCCGGCATATCAGATGGTACCCACACAAACAAGTCTCTATTCTCGAACAACACATGGCCGATATCTTTAACATGATCTTTGCTTAAATTCTTACCGATTAACGTATGTTTATCCGGCTCATCTCCTAACCNGAACGGTTGGGTTTCACCCATGGGTTCCATTCGGTCTTCATTATTCNTCCTCGGATCTAAATCAGCCACTGCTACTACTGATCGTTCTTCCGGTTTTGTGTGNGACCGGTGTTTGACTCTCAATCCGGCTGCATAACATTCTCTCGCCATTTTCTGATTAGCACGGACNGTGCAAACCTGTCCCCTATCGGTGGGATATTTCAACACTAGATGTGGAGTTGAAACAATTGCGCCAAAGGCATTCAAACAAGGTCGACCCAAAAGCGTGTTATATGAGGTATCCGCCTCCACCAACAGGAAAAGAACTTGAAGTTCTTTAGCATCTTTCTTTAATCCCAAGCTTACTTTAAGCTCAACATATCCTCTAGTATCTACCCGCTCCCCTGCAAAGCCTACAATCTGTTCATGAAATGGTCGAACGGCTCCTTCTGGTATATCCATCTGTTGAAAGGTTTTCCAATATAAAATATTGGTCGAGCTTCCTTGGTCAATTAAGACTTTCCCCACCTGGTATCGTGCAATCATGGCTACTATCACCATCGGGTCATCTTGATCGGGATCTGGAGCATGAAAATCCTCATCTGAGAAGGAAATCACAGGCATTGATTTCCGATCTACTCCTGCTTGGTTCACATGATGCAAACCTCTTAAATGTCTTTTGCGAGCAGATACCGATGGGCCTCCTCCTGCGAACCCACCAGAAATGGTGTTTATAACTCCACTGGTCACCCTTTCTCTGCTTCGACTTCTATTTCTACTCCAATCCTGTCTACTTCTCCTATCTCTTTT
This sequence comes from Vigna radiata var. radiata, assembly GCF_000741045.1. Classification (NCBI taxonomy): domain Eukaryota; kingdom Viridiplantae; phylum Streptophyta; class Magnoliopsida; order Fabales; family Fabaceae; genus Vigna; species Vigna radiata. Next base: position 709,769 of record NW_014542858.1, read on the forward strand.
GTAATTCGTCACGTTCGGTGCTCGTGTTTGATGGCGCTGTACAAATTTTTGCAAATGTCCAGCTTGAATTAGATTTTCCAACTTATCTTTCAAAGTGGTGCAATCTTNAGTGGTGTGCCCTCTATTCTGATGGTATCTACAGTATTTATTCTCATCCGCTCCCAAAGGTGTAGGAGCCCGAACTACCTTCAACAAATCAGCTCTCAAAGCTTCTTCCATCACCCTGACTCGAGGGGCGTTAAGAGGTGTGTGGTGAGTATGCTGCAGGATTCGNGATTGGTCCATTCTTCGCTGACCGTTCGGTCCCTCTTCCATTCTATGTACCCTCCGNTTCATGTTCTCCCTTTTTATCTGTCCTCTCGGTTCAATTTCTTGCCCTTTGTGATACGCTCTTCCTTCAAACTTGTCAGTTTATGCTGTAATTCAACCATAGTTTGCGGCTCTTCGGCGTATAGGTAATCCACGAATGGTCCGGGCCTCAAAGCAGAAGTTAAGGCATTGACTATCAACCTTTGATCGATATTTCGTACTNGTCGCGCCGTTCGGTTAAATCTCTCCATGAATCCTTTAAGCGATTCTTCTCTTCCTTGTCTCATCCTCATCAAGGCCGTGTAAGTCATCCCAGGTGTCTTACTCGAGATATACTGTTGACTGAATAATCGTCTGAGGGTAGCAAAATTGTCTATCGTTCGGGGTAAGAGTGAATGAAACCAATCTAGAGCTTCTTCTTTTAATGACAAAGAGAAANCTCTACACCACACCATTTCATCTGAAGAATATACTGCCATAGCATCGATGAAAGATCGAAGGTGCTTAACGGGGTCCGTTGAGCCTCCATATCTTTCCATTACAGGCAATACTTTATTTTCTGGCATAGTTGCTCGCATTACACGTGCAGTGAAAGGGTGGAGCCCCTCTGCTTGGTCGGGCCTATAAAGATCCCGATCGGCTACTGTCGGGTTCCGTCCTTCAGATGCATTTCGATGACCGTCATTATGATTGTGGAAATTAGCTCCACTATTTTCGCCTTCTCCTNCAATAACACCGTTCCTCTGACCTACATTCAGACCGTTCTCCTCACCTCTGCGTCTATTTTGTTCGTTGTCATTTCCATCTTGTTCCCCCTGTCTCGCATATTTGCTCCTCTACCACATCCTCTTCCACGTTCGCCTTGTNTATTCATTCCCCCTTCATTGATGTTGGCTTGAATGTCATTATTTCTCCTTACTCCATCTCCTACGGTGGCCCTGTGGCCACTCTCATCGCTATCAATATTCACTGTTTCCACATGCACAGAATGAGTGCCTAATCTATTCTGAACGTTATCTCGTTCAGCCCGCATTGCAGCTATCTCAGCCCTCATTTCTTGCATCTCCCGTTGCATTTCTTGAAGTAATTGCAGTGGAAGGTCTCCTGCCATTGTGATCGTATAAAAGTTTGTAACAATCTCGCCCCACGGTGGGCGCCAAAATGTTTCGGTTGGGAACGAGACAACAATCGATCACCTTGAATCCGCTTTTCGCTTCACAGTTTGCTTGATAATAACCTTGATACCGAACGGAGGTTACCTGCAAGTTAGCACTCCAACGCTTAAGTCAGCAAGGTCACCCCAAGCAATTGTATTCAAAAGTGTGTGTCACCACATACCTGAGTTATGCTCTCTTATTTATAGAAAAATGGTTCCACCAAAATAGGAGCCATGTTAGACTAAGTTCAACTTCCCCTCCACTTCTTCCGTCAAATTAGCTGTTTTATAGTTATGACTGCTTCTAACTCCTAGATTCTTTCTCCGCAACATTCGCACCTTATCTCCAGTATCCGCAATATTCACACTCTTATCTCCAATAACTACTCTCTGTTACCACTATATTTACTCTGTTTCCCTACCGGTACAGGACCTCTCCCGATCATCCTGGCGTTGTGCCCGATCAATTCAACTCTTTCCTTACTATATATCTCTTTCCCTATCAATGCAGGGCCTCTCCCGATCATCCTGGTGTTCTCCCCGATCAATCCTAACTCCCTCCTTACTACATATTTTAAAAAAAAATTACATCTAGCCACGATTGTAAAAACCCATATTTGTATCCCAATTTTTTACTTTTTTATCTTTTCTAACAACGATTGGATCTAATTGTCATAATTTGTTTACTTTTTAACAGTCGATTTTTGTAGTAATCTGTATCTTTATATGAAACAGATTAATAAAATAAAATGCCAAATTCCTTTATACAAAATATCTGATTCATCTCTTATATCTGTTATATTTATTCACTAGCTCAGGGTACTTGCTTTTATATTGGAAATGGACTTTCATATGTGGCGAAGATTATAGATGAACATCGGAACCTATGTCAATCTGATGATGAATGCATGAAGAAAGGAAGTGGCAACTTCTATGCTCGTTATAAAGGGTTTGTTGGAATGATATTTGGGAATGCTCGTTAAAAAGATTCAATTTGATATCTTCTATTAGTTTTGAGTAAACGCTAATTAGACAGCGTT
>NW_014542859.1:0-1133 GCF_000741045.1 Vigna radiata var. radiata
TTTGATCTGAAAAATTCAAATTTTTGTCTGCTCAAAGGTTTGGTAAATATATCGGCAATTTGCAGGTCGCTTGATACGTGTTGTACTGTTATTAATCCCTCCTTTATTACTTCATGGAGAAAATGATAGCGTACGTCTATATGTCGCGATCTACGATTGAAAATCCCATTTTTCATCAAATCAATCGTACCTTTGTTGTCTTCAAATAGGTAAAGTTTAATTTTAACAGTTTCGCCCAACAAATCTTGTAGTACTGCTTTAAAATACAATAATTCTTTTACGCATTCAGCAGCACTTATGAATTCTGATTCGCAAGTTGACAAAGAAACAACTGATTGTTTTCGAGAACACCAACTAATTGGCCCATTTTTGAAAAAAATTACAAAGCCACTAGTGCTTTTTCTATCAGTGAGATCACCTGCAAAATCAGAATCGCAATATGCTGTCAATGTGAAATCATTAGAAGCGGTGTAGCCAATGCCAGTCATTCCAATATCTTTTCTGAGGTATCGAAAGATTCTTTTGACCGTGAGAATGTCCTCAGGTGTAGGTTTGTCCATTTTGCGACTCGCATAGCTCACGGAGTAACTGATATCTGGCCGTGTTCTGCTTGCCAGATAGAGTAAACTACCCACAGCTTCACGATAAGGGTAATTCTTTATATTACAAATTATTTCTGCAGTATTGTTTGCCAAAAGTTCAGTTTCAGGTTTGATCGCCATAGGGGTTGAAACCGGATTAGCTTCAGCCATTCCAAACTTGGACAAAATCTTTTTTGTGTATTCTGTCTGAGTAATTTTAAATTCTCCCCCTTGACGGAATAGTTCAAGTCCCAAAAAGGTTTCAGGATTCTCAATTTTTTTTATTTCAAATTCACTTTCCAAATGTTCTAACAAGGAAGTAGCAGCATTTTTGCATTTACTGATTATGTAACCATCATCCACGTGTAGAGCTAAAATTGTTTGGGAATTTTCATCTGTAAAAACGCAACGCTCACCTTTTACATGGACAAAACCCTTAAGTTGAATACTGCTGGTGAAACGCTCATTCCATTTATTACTGGCCTGTTTCAACCCGTATAGCGATTTATTTAACTTACAAATTTTGTCCGCATTTTCAGCACATTTAATACC